>NC_056736.1:419630143-419705143 GCF_019279795.1 Protopterus annectens
TACTGATAGGTTGCCCAACTGTTGCTCTATGGTGGCAGTTAGTAGGCATTTGGCTCTACACTTAAAAGTCTGAGCATCAATCATAAAAGATTCCTAGGTGCAGATAATTATATCCAGAAGTTATACCTTACCATTTTCCCATATTCCCCTTTCAAAAATGAAAAGAATTGCTGATGTCCCTTCCAATTAGAGGGAGGTGGCAGTATTAGAAATAGAAAGGCTGCTCCAAAAAGAGTCATCAAGAAGGTCTCTGCAGACCAGATAGGATCCGGAACCTACTCAAGAGTCTTCTGTGTAAAATATTCAAGGTTCTGGATGGTCATGATTCATTCCATTTTGCCCCTAATGTGAAAGGACAAATCACCTATGGCATGACTCAGAACATACACCTTCATAATATGGTTGAATATGTAAAGAGGGTTGGGAGGGTGGCCTAATGGTTAAGGTGTTTGCCTTACAAACACAAGGTGCACGGTTTGAGTCTCACAAGGGATAATTGGCTAGGCTTAAAATGGCTCGCAAGGGCAGTTAGCTTAGTACTAACCTATGAACCTTTGAACTTCAACTCACAGGTTAAGAAAGTGATCTCACATCATTTTGTTCCAGTGCAACTGATGTTACATGTCTTGGAATCCATGGCAGCAACTGTCATACTAGTTCCCTTTATCCAGGTTTCATATGCAAATTCTACAGTGACTCTATTGCTATAGGATCTCTTCGTTTGCAGCCTTTATTCTCCACAGTCAGGACCACACAATCTTGCAGAAAATATCTTTTTTGGTGGCTTCACTCAGACAAAGTTTCTGTAGGATGTCCATTTGTTCTCCCTCTGTACATGGCCATGGTGACCACAAAGCCTCCCATCTGGGATGGGGTGAGATGGGCACTATGTGGGAAGGACAGTCTAAGGTACTTGGTCCCCAAATGAGGCCAAGGCACATATCAGTGTCCTGGAAATGAGAGCAGTCCTCCTAGCATTGCAGGCCTTTCAAGATGCTGTCCCCTCCCTGACAACTTTTATTCAGACAGACAATATGTCTGTAGTCTGGTACATCAACAAAGAGGGAGGAACCAGATCCTATCCACTATGTTGAAAAGCAATGAGTGTGTGGCAATGAGCAATCTCTTCTGGCCACTTTCTTAAGCAATGCACATATCGGGGAAGGCCAAAGTGATTGAAGACAAATTAAGCAGGTCCATTCTGATGCCTCAGGAGCGGTTACTCAATGTCAAAGTGGTGGAGAATATTTTCCATCAATGGGGCCAGCCATGCTGCAACCTTCTTGCTTCTCCCCTCAACAGAAATACAGCAGGTTCTTCATTCTGGTCCCTATAATGGGGGAGTCACCAAGAGATGCTGTAGTCCACAAATGGCCATTCAGTTTTCTATATGCATATCCTCTGCTACCCCAACCCCCAAATTTTTATAGAACGCATACCAGTTGAAGAGCGCAGTTATCCTCATTGCACCTTTTTGGCCTCATCAAATGTGTTTTCCCCTTCCTGTGGCCTCATCTTCTACATACACCCTGGATACTGGACCCCAGTTCAGACTTCCTGTTTCACCTGACAAGGATGATTCATCCGGACATACCAGGCCACAGGCTGACCGCATGGTATCTCCAGTTCCACTGACTGCAAAACAAGCCAGGCTTTCCTTCCCCTTCTGTCATATTTTATTATCTTCTCAAAAGACTTCTACTTCAAAAATTTATAGAAGTAAATGGAAGAGATTTGTTTTCTGGGCCCTTAATACAGATTTGGACCCATTTTCTGTCCCTATACCAGTTGTACATTACCTTTTAGCTTCAATTTTCAATGAAGGGGATACATTTCCTACTATTAAGGTTCAATTGCCTGCCATTTCAAAATTTTATCTTAGTGAAAATAATTCTTCCATAGCTTTTTTTTTAATTTATGCAAAGCTTTTCTCAAGCACACCTTCTTGCTTCGGCCTCCAGTAAAGGATACTAATCCCCCTTGGGATTTAACTATCTTGCTTCAAGGTCTGACCTAAGGCCATTTCAAACCTTCAGCCAGATAGACTTTAATGTTTTGTCATGGAAAAGCATTTTTCTAGTTGCTTTTACATCAACTAGATGAGTATCCAAACTCCATGCTCTCTGACAGGTGCAGACCAACCCATCCTTAATGCCTAAGGTAGCTTCTGTGTCTTAATGTCAACCAGGCCATTAACCTCCAAGTTTTCGTTCTGAAGGGTATAACTATTCCCTGCTCCACAAAGTCTACTCTTCAATTTTTCCCTTGGAACTAGACAAACTTTCAACTTAAGCACTCAAATCATTCACTTCTCATCCTGGCACTTGCTCAAAACTCATAGCAAGCACTAATAAACCTTAGCACTAGACCGCCTATACTGTAGAAAAGGACAAAGCTCTCTATTCGACCTTACCAGCCAATCAGCAAAACAGTTCACTGAACCTATCCAGGCATGTCCAAATGGCAGTTTCAGGTGTACTCTCCAGTCCAACTGGTGAATCTGGGCATTTTGAGGCAATGTTACAATTGCCTCGTACACAGACAACCCTCTCCTCCTTTCACCAAACACTAATACATGTGAGAGATGCAATTATACAGCCACACTGGAGGCTAAGTTCTCTCAAATCAAGACTGGACCAGGCAGTGAAGAGGAGAAGGGAATTACTTGCATCACACCACCAGTCTGACATAGAACTATGAAGCCAACACTGGCAAAACATGCACATAAATACACAAAAGCATACTCGGAGGCTCTAAATAAAAATCTGCAAAAGCAACAGAGACTTCCAAAGCAGACATCTAAGCAACCTCCACCCCCCAACACAAACCATGAAACACATAGGTTCATAGGTTTATAGGTTGGTACTGGGCTATCTGCCTGAAGGCATATATTAGCCCAGCCATGTTGTGCAGTATTCACCACCCCTTTAGTAGTTCCATAGACCCTTGTACTTGCAGCTATTACCCTTGGCCCCTATCTAGTAGTGCTGTTGGTGTGATCCCCGGTGTGAAATTTCTGTTACCCATCCACTCATCAAGGTTCCTCTTGAAGAGTGATAGTGAGGGGCTCTGTCTTATGTAGATCGGGACCCTGTTCCATAGTAAGGGAAGTCTCTGCAAAGGGAATCTATCCCTCCAGCATGTTCTATTCATTGTTGTGTTGAGGTTTATATCCCTAGACCGTGTAGTTCGAGTAGATTTGGTTTTGCTAAGATGGAGCATGTTCAACAATTCTGGGTTGGACATGGCTCTGTACGTTAGACAGAGATCGCCTCTGAGAAAGCGGTATGCAACAGAGAACAGTCTTAGCTTTTTCAATCGTGCTGCATAGGGCAACTGTTTGAGGCCAGTAATCCTCTTGGCTAGGTACCTCTGTGGTCTCTCCAGCTGCTGGAGATGTCTAGCCAGGTACATTCCAGTTGGTGCATTGTACTCAATAATGGGTCTGATGAGGGAAGAGTAGAGGGGCACCATTACATCCTTAGATCTTGATGTGAACCCTTTCGAGATCAGATGGGTCAGATAGAAGGATTTTCTAACCACTTTGGCAACATGGTTATCAAAGGAAAGCTGACTATCTACTTGGGTCCTTAGTTCCCTTATTTCTTCTTCAGATTTCAGGGGATTACCTCCTATGTTGTAGTTTGTGGGTACTCTGTTTTTCCCAAAGGGGATTACTACGCATTTTCTTTGCATTTAGCTTGAGACCATGGCTTTGACACCATGCATCTGTCTCATTTAGGCCCTTCTGGAGGATCTCCATGTCGGCCGGAGACTCTATTATAGCACCCAGTTTGCAGTCTTCCGCAAACTTAGTCAGCCACAACCCTTTCGTGCTTGCCTGTACTTCTGAGAAGTATATGCCAAACAGGAGGGGCCCCAGGACAGAGCCCTGAGGCACACCACTCGTTACTGGTCTGGATTCGGACATAGATCCCTCTACTCTTACTTTATGGGATCGAGCCAGTTTGCGATCCATCTTGCGACGTAAGGGTTTATGCCCAGGCTGGTGAGCTTATCAATAATACCTGAATGGGGAATGGTGTCAAATGCTTTAGCAAGGTCAAGGTAAGCTGTGTGTACCTCCTTTCCCTTATCTATAGCCTGAGTAACTGTCTCAAAGAAATCCACCAGGTTCAGGAGGCATGATCTGCCCTTGACAAAGCCGAACTGTGTGGGGTCCAGCGACTGGAGGTTCCCAATCTCTCCATTTATGAGTTCCATAATGATTCGCTCCATTGCCTTACAGATCAGACTGGTCAGGCTTATTGGTCGGTAGTTCCCAGGGTCAGTTATGGCCCCACCCTTGTGTAGCGGGACCACCGTTGCCATGCGCCATTCTATGGGCACATATCCTGTGGAGAGGCTGAGACTGAACAGGGTATTAAGATGTGGGGTTAATTCCTTTTGGAGCTCGCGTATGACACAGCTTGGGACACCATCTGGTCCCAGGGAGGCAGTGTTTTTAGCTTTAGATAGTGCCTTGTTAACCAATGTATCAGTAATAATTGGACTTACACAATCCCCTGGAATGGTGATAGGCCCTGTAGTTGGTGAGGGGGGGGGGGAGAAATTTGCACTGAACCTGTCAGCCAAGATGTTGGCAATGTCAGAAGGGTCAGTGTATTTTGTTCCATTTTGTACTAGCTCAGAACAGACCTGAGCATTGCCATTTAGGTTTTTGACATAGCCATAGAAGGCCTTATGGTTATCCTTGGCATCCTTGGCAACTTTCTTTTCAAAATTAGCTTTAGTTGACTTGATGACATAATTCACAAAACCAGTGTGCCACACAATCACAGCCCTTAAGGCAAAATAACATACCCAACAGACTTGTAATAGGTGACTCTCTAGTCAGGCACACTGATGTCCCACTCACTAGGCTGAACAAAGAGAAGGTTACTGTTAGTTGCCTGTCAGGTGCCAGGATCCGCCACATAACACAAGCACTCAGGTCACTCCAGAACAATTACAAATATGACTGTGTCATTGTCCATGTTGGTGTGAATGACCTGAGACATACCTCCCTGGACTACATGAAAAGAGACATGGAGGAGCTCTCTGATCACGTAGCCCAGGCCGGTATGACCCTGACCCTGAGTAGCATCCTGCCCTCACCAAGAATGATACCACGGTATAGAGAAAAAATGATCAATTTCAACAATTGGCTAAGCTTCTGGTGTCATTCAAAGGGGATCCAATGTCTGTCAGCCTGGGATGACATGCTCGACAAGCCATGCTGCTTCACTAGAGATGGCTTGCACCTGTCACCTATAGGCTTTCAAATACTGGCCAAGGCTCTTGCCATCCCCATATGCCTTTTCTAGACAAGGCTCAAAAGACAAACCCACCACCGTAAATAGTACAAGTAACAAAAACCTGAGGGTAATGCTGCTCAATGCCAGAAGTCTAAACCTCAAAATGCATGCACTTGAGGCACTCCTCAGTATGGAGAAAATCAATATATGTGCAGTAACAGAAACCTGGTTTAAGGCTCCAGAGAGCACCACAACACTACCAGGCTACAACTCATACCATACATTTCAGCCACAAAACCCAGACCGAAATACAAAAGGCAGGGGAGTATCCATATTTATCAAGGATACCCACACTTCCACATTAGTGGCATAGGACGATGCTTCAGAGATCATCCACGTGCAACTAACAACGGGCAAACCTGCTATTCAAATTATAGCTTGCTACGGATCACCCACCATGTCCCAGGACCCCCACTCCGCATTCCTGGAAACACTGGGAAACATAAAGGTCCTACCAAACACCCTGATATTGGGTGATTTCAATTACCCAGACATTAAGTGGGAGAACTTCTGAAGTACAAACTCCCTTGCACAACATTTCCTAGAATTTATAAACTCAAATGCCCTGGATCAACTGGTCAACACCCCCACCAGAGGTGACAACATATTGGACCTGGTCATCACCAACATGGGCGACCGGTGTTCCACACTGGAGGTCAACCCCTCGCTGGTTAGATCTGACCATAAACTAATCACTCTGGATATCCACATTCCGCTACTACCCCTGGTCAAAGAAACCACCGTGAAAAACTTTTCAAAAGCAAACTTCACGTTACTTAAGACCAAGGTGGGAAGTTTCAAAGCCCCCATGCTAAAGGATAACACTGTCCAAGCTACAAAATCCTTTACTAATGCACTCTATGGGCACCTACAAGAATGCATGGATCGTGCTATCCCAAACAAAACCAAGACTCACTCCTCCAAGGAAAGGAAACCAGTCTGGTGGACCCCTGCCATAAACAAGCTATACAATAGAAGGAGGAAACTAGTACAGAAAAGAGTAAAATCCCAAGAAGGGAAGACATCCCTGATCAATATCAGCAAGAAACTATGTTCCCTCATAAAATCATCCAAGGCTAGCTTCGAAAGAAAAATTGCCATGGATTCCAAAGATAACCACAAGGCATTCTTTAGCTATGTCACGAATCGAAGTGGCAATTCTCAGATCTGCTCAGAGTTAGTGCAGAATGGCACAAAATACACTGAACTGACTGATATAGCCAACATCCTGGCAGACAGGTTCAGTGCAAACTTCACCCCCCCTCTCACCCCCAAAAGGGCCCATAACTATACCAGAAGAATGTAGTGCCCCTGGAATCACAGACGCTCAGGTTAAAACAGCCCTCTCCAAAGTCAAAAACACAGCATCAATGGGACTGGACAGTGTACCAGGCTGCATCCTACACGAGTTCAAAGATGAACTAACCCCTCACCTACACACACTGTTTAAACTCAGCCTCTCCTCAGGCTACGTGCCCACAGAGTGGTGCACAGGAACGGTTATTCCGCTCCACAAAGGTGGAGCCACAACGGACCCCGGGAACTATCACCCTATAAGCCTGACTAGCTTGGTCTGAAAATCTATGGAGCGCATCATCATGGATCTCATTAACAGAGACACTGGAAATCTCCAAACACTGGACCATACCCAGTTTGGCTTTGTTAAGGGCAGATCATGCCTCCTAAACCTGGTGGACTTTGAGACAGTTACCAAGGCTATAGACTAGGGAAAGGTGGTCCACACAGCCTACCTAGACCTCACAAAGGCCTTCAACACCATTCCCCACTCAGGTATTATAGACATGCTCACCAGCCTGAACATAAACCCCTACGTCACGAGATGGGCTGCCAACTGGCTCATGGACAGAATCCACATGGTAAGAGTTGCGGGAGCTAGGTCTGACTCTAAACCGGTTACAAGTGGCATTCCCCAGGGCTCAGTCCTAGGACCCCTCCTGTTCAGCATATACTTCTCAGAGGTACAGGCAAGCAAAGGAGGACTATGGCTGACCAAGTTCGCAGATGACTGCAAACTAGGGGCTATAATTGACTCTCTGGCTGACACAGACATCCTCCAAAAAGGTCTCACTGAGACAGATACCTGGTGTCAAAACTATGGCCTCAAACTAAATGCTAAAAAATGCATAGTCATCCCCTATTGAAAAAACAAAGTACCCACAAACTACCACATAGGTGGTATCCCCCTAAATACGGAAGACATAATAAGGGATCTGGGGACCCAAGTAGATAGTAACATCTGCTTTGATAATCACATTGCCAAAGTGGTTAGAAAATCCTTCTATGTGGCCCACCTAATCACAAAAGGGTTTGCATCCAGATCGAAAGAGGTCATTGGGCCCATCTACACATCACTCATCAGACCCATCATAGAGTACAATGCCCCATTTGGGATGTACCTTACAAGACACCTGCAACAACTGGAAAGACCACAGAAGTTCCTCACCAAGAGGTTCACTGGCCTCAAGCAGATGCCCTATGCAGCTCGACTGAAGAAACTCCAGCTGTACTTGGTTGCATACCACCTACTCAGAGGTGATCTCTGCCTGACATACAAGGCCATGTCCAATCCAGAATTGATGGACATGCTCCACCTAAAGAAAACCATATTCCCTCAAGCCACACACTTCAGGGATCTAAACCTCACCACAACAATAAATAGGACATGCTGGAGGGATAGATTCCTGTCCCAGAGACTTCCCATGCTCTGGAACAAGATTCCAATCTACATTAGGCTGAGCTCCTTGCTAACCCTCTGCAAGAGAAACCTTGACGAGTGGATGGGAAACAGAAAGTTTACCCCAGGGATCACTTCAATGGCTTTACTGGACAGAGGCACAGGGAACTAATCTAAGGGGGCAGCGAAAGCCAACACATTCCGGCTAGGCTTATAAATGCCTTCGGGCAGATAGCCTAGTACCTACCTATGAACCTAATTAGGGAGAGTATATGCTCCACCTTTTGGATGTACATAGACAGCTCCAGATCTGATGTTGTCAATTTTCATTCATTCCTCAGCCGTTGGGTTCATACCTGAACCTCGGCTCTGACTCGGCTGTTAATATAGCTCATGGCCAACTGAAACTCTAGAGTTCCTCCCTCCATTTAACGCACCAACTCCTAACATACCTCAGATCTCATTTGTTGCTTTCATGAATACACGTGGTCAGCTTTGCTCTCAAGCGACTTTAAAGATAGTTTTATTTGAACATCTTTTTTTTCTGTTTCTCCATCTGTACACTTAGTGCATTTTCAAATACTATTGCTAGTATTTTTTTCCTTTTTAATATCTCTATTTATTACAATTTAACATTTCCCTTTTTCTCTGTTTTTTTCCTGTTACACTGTTGGCGTATTCTGTATTATTACTTTTTCTCATTTCCTTCTTACTCTTTATATATAACAAAAATAAAAAAATAAATTCTTGCTATCTTTGTTTTTTTTTTTTTTTCAAACTGTCTGAGAAAGGATTCCAAAAATGTAGAAAGTGTGGCTATAAGCTACCTTTTGTTCGGATGGTCATGATCTTTGAACCTCTTGTTTAGGCTCAGAGCATCTTAATGTAGAATGCAGTATTTGCAAAAGCTTTAATCCTCCAGCAAAAGCAGAATGTAAAAATAAGCTTATTCTAAAGGGGCTTCTTCCTATTTTTTTGGAAGCCATTTCTGGGGTTCAACTCCCTAAGATTACTTCCAAGGAATCTACAAAGAAGTACCACACAACAAATTCAGGTCTGATCCAAAGTCTTCTGGCTCTAAGACTGACAGGATCCCCTAAAACGTCCACGGATCCAAGTATGTCAGATCCTAAATCACTCCCTCAGACCCGATACTCTCCCTCTATAGACCCAGTGCCATCTGGGGTCCCATCTCCCTTCGTAGAGAGACAGGGTTCCAAATCACCATCAGTTGTGTCATCTCGTTCTTCCAGACGTCTCATCGAAGCCGATGTGGGTAGAATGATTTTATTTTATTGTACCTTTGTTTACCGGGAAAGTCCAACTGGATACAAGGTCCATTTTCAGTGGATGCCCATGGCGAAAAGCTCCAAAAATACAATACATAGGAGAAATATAAGCACACAATAAGAGTACAAGTAATAAAACTCATCAAATACAATTTCAAAAACACATACAAATCAGGGGAGAACAGCTCCAGCAATGCAATACATAGGAGAAATATAAGCACACAATAAAGCAGAAATTACAAACTCATCAAATTAAATTTCAGAAAACATATAAAATCAGAATTTAAAAGATATACATAATTTTTTAGGCTTAGAATTTGCAATGTAGTAAGCACATACATAATATGTTTAAGTACAAAAATATGCAGGGTGGTTAAGAATGTTCAATGTATGGAACTGTTTTTGGGAACAGGTAGTGGCTGGTACTATATAATAGATAAGTCTTGTTTCTATACAATAGATATCAAGAGTAGTGACATTCTTTGAGGTATGATTAGTATAACAGCCCTTCCAGGGGAACTGCTATTAGATAATAGCATTAACCAAACATTGCATTGGTATGTATTTTCTTGGGGAGTAACAGCAGCATAGTCAGTTGTTTGAAAAGTGGGTCTTCAGGAGTTTTTTTAAATTGAATAGTAGAGCTATTAGAAGTTATGTGGCTTGGTAGTGTATTCCAGATTCTTGCAATAATGCAACCAAATAGCAACTTACCAGCATAATTTTTATATTTGATGACATTTACAAGGTTCTGGTCACTAGATCTTAAGGTTCTAGTTGTAGTATAAGGTTAAAATAGATGCTGGAGTGCATTTGTTTTTCCAAACCATTTGAGAAAGGATTCAAAAAGTGAAGTTATGTGGCTTGGTAGTGTATTTCAGATTCTGGAAGGAATTTAGAGGAAGTTTCTCTTGGTGCAGATACAGATGGGGCTGTCTCTGCTCCTACCCCTTCAGGTCAGGAAGTCTTGGCCAGCTGTACCCTTCCAGTACCATCTCATTCTCCAATTCGACACTTCATTTCGGAGTCCTTGGATCCAAGTCTGCTGAGAGCATTTGGATCAGAACCAAGGATAATTGTGTCCTAGGATCTGAGGGTTTCTCTGAGTACTCTGGTTCTGACTAGTTTAGAGCAGAGTGGCTCTCAGAGCCATAGCATCCCAGTTGGATCTGAGGTATTGGATTGGACTCCAAAGTTTTTGGAGCCATCTCTGCCACTCAGAGCCTCAGCATTGGACACCTTAGCTCCAACCTCTGCTCGGGTGGATTGCCTTCGGAGCAAATGGAACCAATATAGTGGAAGCATGGCTTTTCAGCTCCATCAGCATCCTTCTCCCCAGGACAGTCTGCCTTTGAAGTAGTGGAGAGAGTGTTCCCTGCTTTGACAGGATGGACAGTCTCTCCCCCCTTGGATCTTCCTTCAACATCTAATGTGTCTCTGTGCCTTGAGCCCCGACATTCATCTCCACAGGGACATCCAGTCCAACCTCTCCAGGCTACCCAGTAGAGTATCACCATTTCTGCGGACACTTCTCTGGAACATCCTGCTAAGAAAATACACTGGAAGAAAAAATGTAAAATGAGGCACTTAGATTCCCCACAGGAATCTATCACAGAAGACACTGATTTCAACAAAGGGGATGGATCCCCTGGATCACTGCCTGAACATGTCTCATTTGGAGACATTCTAGACATCCTCAAACAATGGGGTGGTTGGCCCTCACAAAATCCTTCTCCAGAGTAATCAGCGTTCCTGGAGATGTCTGGATCTGACCCAACTACCTCCTGGGTAACTTCGCGCACTGATGAGCTCATTGATTTGATCTCTCAGTGGGTATGGAAAAAATTTGATGTAGTTGAACCTATCCCCCAGAGGCCAGATTCAATTCTGGTACCTCTGACAGGAAGGGGATTCTGGAGTAAGGGCATACCAGTAGATGTCATTGTCATGGCCATGGCCATGAATAAGGAACTTGCACAACAAAGTTCCACTGTCCATCCTTCTAACAGATAGTCTAGGGCCTTGGACAGATTTGGAAAGTGTGTCTACTCTTCATTGACTTTTGCTTTTGGGTCACTGAACTATTTGGCACAATTCAATAGGTTGCAAATAAATTTGATAAATGAACTGTCAAATACTCTTTCAGAGACCATTAATGCCAAGACTCAAGCTTCAGTATCCTCACAGTTGGCAACCCTTCAGTCCATTTCAAATTCATCCATGAGGCTTATCTCTCATGCAGCTGAGGATACCTCATGGGCAGCGGGTTCAGGCATCTCAATTAGGAAGCATGTCTTCTTGCGCTTGTGTGATTTTGTGGAGCCATTCAAGTTTTCTTTCATAAATGCTTCCTTTAACGGATCTTCCTTTTTTGGTACCTAAGTGAAGGACACACTCTCCAAGTGCGAAAAAGATGGAAAGACCCTCTGTGCTGTAGGAGTACATTTTTCAACCCCTAAAAGGACCTTCTGTAGGAACAAACAAGGGGGACAGAAAATGTAGTTAGAAAAATCTCAAGGTCCTTTCCAAGATCCACATGAAGACGGTCCTCCCAGAGGCAGATGGGGGAACACTAATGGAAGACACCATCCATGTGGTAGAGGTGGCCTATAAACCAAGGGTCTAGAGACACATTCTCTGGCAGGCCCTACTAGTGCTCCTGAAAGGAGGCCCAATTGTTCTCCTCTAGGGGCAATCAGGGGTCATTTATCCCTGCACCAGAGAGCCTGGCTAGATATCACAAAAGATATGTGGGTGCAGAGAATTATTTCCAGAGGTTATATAATTCCCTTTTCTCTTCCACCCCAATCCTCACAAAAGTTTCCCAATGTTCACCCAATCAGAGGAAACCGCAGCACTAGAAATACCTGCTAGAAAAAAAAGTCATTCAAGAGGTCCCACCAGACCAGAGAGAATCTGGAACTTAGTTAAGATTCTTTTTAGTGCCAAAGAAAACGAGATTGGAAACCAATTCTGGATCTCAGCAAATTGAACAAGTCAGTTTGACGCTCAAATTTCAAATTGTCACAGTCCATCCTGCCATTTCTAGACAAGGACATTTGGATGTGTTAGAAAGACCTGCAAGATGTGTAGTATCACATAAAAATGAACAGGCAGTCTAGAAGGTTGTAACTCTTCCAGCTGGGAGTCAGTCATTACCAGTTTAGAGCCCTGCCCGTTGGTCTCACCACAGCCCCCAATTAAGTAAATATATGGTAGTGGTAGCAGCTCACTTGAGACTACATGGATTTTGGGTGTTTCCGTATTTAGTTGACTGGCTCATCACTACCACTCCCAGGCATCTACTCTTGATAGCGAGAGGCCAGGTACTCCAAACATTCTCATTCAAGGAATTACAATAAATTACAACAAATCTCAGTTGCAGCCATCTCAAACACTGGAGTTCATAGGGGTAAGTTTCAATACTGTATCTGCAATGGCTTCACTTCCCCTAGCTAGAGTAAAGACACTGAGATTTCAGGTCATAAAAATTGTTCACAGCACGAAGATTTCAGCCCCATTGATTTTTCAAGCCTTGGGGTCAGTGTCAGCGGCCATAATTCTAGTCCCCCTGTCAAGATTTCATATGAAAATTGTTCAGTAGATGCTAGCATTTCAATGGTCAATTCTTTATCAGCAGATGTCAGTTCAAATAAGGATCACATAAGCATCCAAAAAGACCTTTTTCCAGTATTTTTACTCTGTTCTAGTGTCTGTCACCTTTCTTTGTGATTTTCATAGTGCTTTTGTGTTTTGGTTTTGGATTTTTGGTGGTGGATAAGGTTAGATCAGGTTCTACAAGGTTGTCCATTCATTTTCCGTTACCAAAGACCATAGTGACCATGGACGCATCCCAGATTGGGGGGGGCACTTCCTGGGGATGACAGTCCAATGCACTTGGTCCCCCAAAGGAGTCAGTTTGCATATAAATGTCCTGGAGATATGAGCAGTGCTTTTTTACCTCTGTGGACAATTGCAATTCAAACAGACAATATGTCATTAGTTTGGTACATCAACAAAAAAAAGAGGAACCAGAACTTACCCCTTGTCTTGAGAAGTGCTCAGAGTGTAGCAATAGTTGATGTCATTCATCCATTGTCTGACAGCAATGCACATTCTGGGGAGGTCCATATTGATAGCAGACAAGTTGAGCAGATGCATTCTACTACCTCACAAATGGTCTCTCAACATGGAAGTGACAGAAGTGACTTACCATCAGTGGGGCCAGCCTTGCTGCAATCTTTTCGCTTCTATCCGAAACAACAAGTGCAGCAGCTTTTTTGCCCTAATCTCCCCACCAAGGGAATCACTGGGGGATGCACTGCTCAATGATTCTGTATGCTTATCCACCAACTCCCTTGATTTCCAAGTTTCTACAGAAAGCTGCAAGGTCAAAGAGCAAAGTCATCCTCATTGCACCGTACTGGACTGGACAGGTTTGGTTCCCCTTCCTTTGGCCACATCTTCTTTACCCACCTTGGGTTCTGGATCTGATTCCAGACTTCCTTTCTCACCCGACAGGCATGATTCATCTGGATATCTCAGACATCAGGCTAACAACATGGTTTCTCCACTTCTGTTAATAGATTGGTAGACTATGCTGTCGTCTCCTGTATGTCATATATTTTTATCTTCCCATAAAGCTTCTGCTAGAAAATTTTACAAACGTAAATGGAAGAGATTTGTTTGTGGGGCACATCAAAAACATACTGTACCCATGAACTACCACAGAGCTGGTAGTTTACTTAATGCCGAAAATGTGATAAGAGACCTTGGGACACAGGTGGACAGTAGTCTCTCCTTTGATAATCACATCGCCACAGTGGTCAGGAAATCCTTCTATGTGGCTCATCTCATCACAAAAGGATTCTCATCCAGAAAAAAAGAGGTCATTGTTCCCTTCTACTCATCACTCATTAGACCCATTATAGAGTACAACGCCCCTTTTGGTATGTACCTCACAAGACATCTACAACAACTGGAAAGACCACAGAAATACCTCACAAAGAGGATTACTGGCTTCAAACAGATGCCCTATGCAGACTGTCTCAAAAAACTACAGCTTTACTCCATTGCATATCGCCTACTCAGGGGCGATCTCTGCCTAACATACAAAGCTATGTCAAACCCAGAGCTGTTGGACATGCTCCACTTAAAGAAATCCCAATCCCTCCGAGCTACACGCTCTAGGGACCTTAACCTTGTCACCACAATAAACAGAACATGCTGGAGGGATAGATTCCTGTCCCAGAGACTTCCCATACCCTGGAACAGACTACCTATCTAGATCAAACAGAGCTCCTCATTAGCACTCTTCAAGAAAAATCTTGATGATTGGATGGGAAATGGGAAATTCACCCCGGGGATCACTTCTGTGGCTCTGCTCGACAGGGGCACAGAAAAATAATTTTCTTGGGTGGCGAAAGCCAGGGTACATTTTTTGGCTAGGCTTGTATGGGCCCTAGGGCCGATAGCCTAGTACCTACTTATGAACCTATACCAATCCCTTTTCAGCCCCTACACAAAGTGTCTTAGAGTTCTTGGTAGAAATTTTCAGTGAAGGAGTTAGTCCCTGTACCATCAAAGTTCAATCGGCAGCAATTTCTAACTTCCATTAGGAGTTTGCAGTCCTTCCCTAACCTCTGCTAAGATATACAAGGCCTTCCTAAGATGTACTATTTAATTTAGACCACCATATAAAGATTTTACTCCTCCATGGGATTCGAATCTTCTACTGCAGGCCTTAATCCATTCCCTGTTTGAACCAGCATAGAAATGTGATCTTGCATTTCTGACTTGAAAAACAATATTTCTAGTGGCTGTTAGCTCTGCCAAATGAATTTCAGAACTTCAAGAATTATCCTGTAAACCTCCTTACTTGATTTTCCATACGGATAGAGTAGCATTAATAACCAACCTTTCCTTCCTTCCTAAGGTGGTGTCAGAATTCAGTATCAATCGGTCTACTAACTTGCCGGTTTTCTTTTCAAAATTTGAAAACAAAGGTGAATATATGTTACACTTGCTGGATGTTCATAGACAATTGTATTTCTACTTACACAGAACAAACGAGATTAGAAACTCTGATTACTTATATCCTTTGCAGACAACAAACTATGAAAATCTGTTACCAAGGTAGCATTGGCAAGATGGATTATTGACTGCATATCCTTTGTCTATAATAAACTGGGCATTTTATTATCAAAACCTTTAAGAACCCACATTCCTAGATCTATAGCAACATTGTCAGTATTATTATCCAATCATTCCATGGACGACTTATGTGCAGCTGCTACTTGGGCTAATCCTCATACTTTTATTTCTCATTACAAATTGGATCTGGTCTCGAGGGGAAGAGCAGCCTTTGGTTTAACCATGCTCAGAAACATCATTCCTTAGAGTCCATCCAGAATTTCAGGGAGCTGGGGAATCTGTCCCAATGGTTGAGGAATGAGTGAAAATTGAAAATATCACATAAAGAAGTTATGTACTTACCATAATGTTCCATCTGTGTTGTCCATTTTCATTCTTCCTTAACTCCCCGCCTACCAACCCCCAACCTTTGTCATCATGGACATCTGGAAGAATGAGATGTTATAAAAACACCACAGTGTCTTGTACTGAGCTCCAGATATTGGTTTTCTTTGTCAGGAACATTATTGTAATATTTCTGGCTTATGTCATTTAGCAAACAAGATCTGAGGCATGTTAGGGGTTGGTTCATTATGGGTAGGGACGAGCTCAAGAGTTTCATCTGGCCCCCAATAATACTAACATCCGAGTTGGAACCAAGGTTTGGAACCAAACCCAATGGTTGAGGAAGAATGAAAGCAGACAATGCATATGGAACGTTACAGTAAGTACATAACTTCAGTTTTTATCTCCACTGGACCAGAGATTTTCATAAAACTGACTAGTTGTTTGCATCCTTCTCACCTAACAAATTGGGCATGCCAGTTTCTGAAGTTACTTTGGCCAAATGGTTAATTAATTGCATATCCTTTGTCTACAATAAAAGAGCACTGTCCTTGCTTAAGCCCCCTAGAGCTTATTCTACAAGGTCTATGACTGTCTTCCCAGCGTCTTGGTCAAGAACTTCTATAGATGACATTTGTGCAGCTGCCACTTGGTCCAGTGCTCACACTTTTATCACTCATTACCGATTGAATTTAGTTTCTAGGAACAAAGTTGCTTTTGGCTGTGCAGTACTCTGAAATATCTGAGAACTACCCAAGGTTCATCTAGCTGGGGGCTCTGTCCCATCAGTAGAGGAATGAATGAAAATGACAAAATCAGATAAAAAAGTTAAGAACTCAGCATAATGTTAAATCTGTGTTGTCCAATTTCATTCTTCTTCAACTTTCCACCCTCCTAACCCCCTTTTGCTCCTGGAGAGACCTAAGGGATATTACTTTGGGAACTATGGTTTCTTGTTTGAGTTCCAGTTCTGTTCCTTTACTCTGTAACTTCTTAAATTCCCTTAAGGTATAATCAGTTGCCTACTGAAGGCAGCAAACTTGATTTGAGGTATGTTAAGCTGGCAGAAACACCACAAAATAACACCACAAAATAAGGCTCCCAATGGTCTATAAAGGCAAGGAAATAACTGTATTAGTGTACCACTGTTTATTGAATGCTTTCATCATAAAAAACTTCAGAATACATTAAAAAACACCCCTCCCCACCTTTTATACATCAAGAAGCAATTAACATTTAACACTTAATCATCAATTAAGAAATTGTTCAAAGTTTAAAAACACATACCAAAAATGACAATTCTGATGTTTTTGTGCAAAAACTTTTTTATGCCAAAAATACGTTTAAAAATAAACTTGAACTAAAATATTTTTTATCAATTGGTACTACTTATAACATCCTTCTTCACACTCAACTTTCTATATTTTAAAAAACACTAAATATTTACAGTGTCATTTAACCCAGGCTTTTTATCAGCCCCCAACCTGATCTGCCACAGAGTTTCCCTCTGCTCTAGGTAATTTCTGAAGTTCCCACCCCTTAAATCTGTGTTAAATACCTCTAAAATGGAGAACAAAAACTTCTTGTATTTTACACTTTCATTAGAATGTTTAAATAAAGCATTTTTAGGATCCTTAACTTTGATGCTGTAAACATGTTCCCTCATGCGCTCTTTCAAAGTGTGTGTAGTCATTCCTACATAGTAAGCCTCACAACCACTGCAACAACTGATATAAAAAAACTCCCCTGGTTTTACAAGTTATGTATCCTGGGAATTTAAAAGTCTGCTTCATATGATTCAATGAAATGTAGGGCCCTTCTGAAACATACCTACAAAAATTACACTGACCACATTTGTACATAACCAACCTGGTGTTAGAGTGAGGTACAACTGAAAGATCTCTAGTTTGATCATGTTCTAGTATTTTCTTGATGTTGTAATTATTCCTATATACAAAATATGGTTTGGTACCAATTGCCTTTATTAAGTCTGAATTCCCCTCCAAACTCTTGCAGTGATCCTGTACAGTATTTCTAATACAAAACTGTCTACAGTCATGTCCAAAGTACATACTGTCCCATACCTCTCTTTACTTCTATTGTGATTAACCACTAAAGGGGTTCTCAAAATAGAGGGGTGCATAGTATTTCTTTTCCTTAGGATCTCATCACATAACCCACTAAGGTATTCATTGTTGTACCTCCTACTCAGGAACATCCTGGGGATTCATAGGCTGGTACTAGGCTATCGGCCCTAGGGCCTATACAAGCCTAGCCAAACAATTCCCCAGATATTTCTTCCCACAATATTCACTTCACTGGACCCTTGTCTAGCAGGGCGACTGACAATCCCTGGGGTGAATTTCCTATCTCCCATCTAATCGTCAAGGTTCCTTTTGAAGAGGCAAAAGGAAGCACTCTGCTTCACATGTATAGGCAGTCTATTCCAGAGTATGGGGAATCTTTGGGTCAGGAACCTATCCCTCCAGCATTTGTGATGACAAGGTTTAGATCCCTGGAGCTTGTGGATCTGAGGGACTGGGATTTCTTTAAGTGGAGCATGTCCAACAGCTCAGGGTTTGACATGGCCTTGTATGTTAAGCAAAGATCGCCTCTGAGTAGACGATATACCACAGAGTA
This sequence comes from Protopterus annectens, assembly GCF_019279795.1. NCBI lineage: Eukaryota > Metazoa > Chordata > Ceratodontiformes > Protopteridae > Protopterus > Protopterus annectens. Next base: position 419,648,563 of record NC_056736.1, read on the forward strand.
TATCTGGAGTTTTTTTAGACGGTTAGCATAGAGCATCTGCTTTAGGCCTGTGATTCTTTTAGTGAGGTATTTCTGTGGCCTTTCCAGCTGTTGCAGATGTCTTGTAAGGTACATACCAAACGGGGCATTGTACTCTATAATGGGTCTAATGAGGGATGAGTAGAGTGGGACAATGACCTCCTTTTTTCTGGATGAAAAGCTCTTAGTGATGAGGTGTGCCACATAGAAGGATTTCCTGACTGTTGTGGCGATGTGGTTATCGAAGGTGAGACAACTGTCCACCTGTGTCCCTAAGTCTCTCATCACACTTTCGGTGTTTAGTGTACTGCCACCTATGTGGTAATTCATGGGTACATTTTTTTTCCCAAAGGGGATAACTATACATTTCTTGGCATTATAGGTTCATAGGTTCATAGGTTTATACTAGGCTATCTGCCCTAAGGCATTTATAAGCCTAGCCCAAATTTTTGTGGCTTACGCCACCCCTTATATGAAAAAATACTGTGCCCATTAGTTTGTTGTGCCTCTGTCCAGCAGTGACACAGAGATGATTCCCGGGGTAAACCTACGATCTCCCATCCACAGGTCTAGATTTCTCTTGAACAGAGTCAGCGAGGTGCTCTGCCTCACATGGACCGGGATTTTATTCCACAGCATAGGGAGTCTCTGAGTGATAAATCTATCCCTCCAGCACGTCCTATTTATATCCGTGCTAAGGTTTAAGTCACTTGCTCTAGTGGTTTTGGTGGATTTGGATTTTTTGAGGTGGAGCATGTCCATTAATTCAGGGTTGGACATGGCCTTGTATGTCAGGCACATGTCACCTCTGAGCAGACGGTATGCGACTGAATAGAGCTAGAGTTTCTTCAATCTGGCAGCATATGACAGATTTTGGAGTCCCTTTATCCTTTTGGTGAGGAACTTTTGGGGTCTCTCCAATTGCTGCAGATGTCGGGTGAGATACATCCCGAATGGGGCATTGTACTCGATCATTGGTCTGATAAGTGAAGAGTACAGGGGAACAATGAACTCACTAGATCTGGATGTGAATCCCTTCATGATCAGGTGGGCAATGTAGAAGGTCTTTCTAACCACTTTAGCAACGTGAGTGTCAAAAGAAAGGCCACTGTCAACCTGGGTCCCCAGGTCCCTGATAACCTCTTCTGTGCTTAGTGGATTGCCACCTATATGGTAGCTTGGGGTTACCTTGTTTTTCCCGAAGGGTATGACTATACATTTTTGGCGTTTAACTTCAGGCCATGGCTCTGGCACCAGCTATCTGTTTCCGTGAGTCCCTTCTGAAGGATATCCGTGTCCGATGCACTTTCCACTATGGCCCAGTTTGCAGTCGTCTGCAAACTTTGTCAGCCAAAGTCCTCCCATGTTGGCCTGTACTTCTGAGAAGTAGATGCCAAACAATAGGGGGCCAAGGACCGAGCCCTGTGGGACACCACTTGTGACCGGCTTGGAGTCTGACACAGCGCCAGCAACTCTAACCCTGTGGGTTCTGTCCTTAAGCCAGTTTGCAACCCATCTTGTGACATATGGGTTTACATTTAAGCTGGTAAGTTTTTCTACAATACCCGAGTGGGGTATTGTGTCAAAAGCCTTTGCAAGGTCAAGGTAGGCTGTATGGACTGCCTTTCCCTCATCAATGGCCTTGGTGACTGTTTCGAAGAAGTCGACCAAGTTCAAAAGGCATGATCTTGCCTTGACAAAGCCAAACTGGGTCGGGTCCAATGTCTGCAAGTCCCCTATATCTTTGTTTATGAGCTCCATTATGTTCCTCTCCATAGCTTTGCAGACTAGACTTGTTAAGCTTATGGGGCGATAATTACCAGGGTCCGTAGAGGCGCCGCCTTTGTGGAGTGGGACCACAGTTGCCGTACGCCACTCCTTGGGCACGTATCCTGTGGTAAGGCTGAGATTAAACAGCTGCCTTATGTGCGGGTTTAATTCCTCATTTAGCTCGTGTAGCACACAGCCGGGGACACCATCCGGTCCCATTGATGCTGTGTTTTTAGCTTTAGAGAGAGCAGCTTTCACCTGCACATTTGAGATGTCCGGGAGGCTACACTCGGCTGGGATAGTTATCTCTCCTTTAGGGGAGAGGGGTGAAGTTTGCACTGAACCTGTCTGCCAGTATGTTGGCAATGTCTGTGGGTTCAGTGATTTTGTATCATTTTGGACTAATTCTGAGCATATCTGGGAGTTTCCACCCAGGTTCCTAACATAGCTGAAAAAGGCCTTATGATTGTCCTTTGAATCCATGGCAATTTTTCTCTCAAAATTGGCCTTAGTTGATTTTATGAGTGCTCATATTTTTTACTAATAATGATCAGGGGTGACTTCCCTTTTATGGATTTTGTTCTATCATGTAATAGCTTTCTCCTCTTATTGTAAAGTTTGTTAATGGCTGGGGTCCACCAGACTGGACGTTTGCCCTTTGTGGAAAGAGTCTTGGTTTTATTTGGGATTGCCTGATCCATGCAGTCCTGGAGGTGTTCATAGAAGGCATTTGTAAGGGCTTCCGCAGCTTGGGTTGTGGTTTCCACTGGCTCAGGGGCCTTGAAGGATACCACACCAGTCTTGAGTAGTGTGAAGTTTGCTTTAGAGAAGTTCTTCACTATGGTCTTTTTTGTTTGGGGTGGGGGCAGGATGTGGATTTCCAGTGAGATTAGTTTATGATCAGATCTCACCAATGAGGGATATACTTCCGGTGTGGAGCATTTTGTCCTCATGTTTGTGACAATGAGATCTAGTATATTTTCTCCTCTCGTGGGAACAGTGACTAGCTGTTCCATGGCATTTGAATTTATGAACTCCAGGAACCATTGGGCTAGAAAGTTAGGGCTTGAGTAATGTTCCCAGTCTATATTCGGGTAGTTGAAGTCACCCAATATGATGGTGTTTGGAGATACATTTATACCCTCCAGTGTCTTCAGGAAGGCTGTGTGGGGTTCCTGAGTTTGAGAGGGTGGCCTGTAGCATGCTACAATTTGTAGAGCAGTTTTGCCTATGGTTAGTTGCACCTGGATGGTTTCCGAAGCTTATGCGTTGCCACCAACCTGGAGGTGTGGGTATCCTTTATGAATATGGATACACCCTCCTTTTGTGGTGTGGTCCGGGTTTTGGGGCGGAACGCATGATATGAGGTAAAACCTAATAGTGCCGGGTGCTCTCAGGAGCCTTGAACCAGGTTTCAGTTACAGCACAGACATTGATGTTCTCCATACTGAGAAGGGCCTCGAGTGCGTGCATTTTGAGATTTAGACTTCTGGCATTGAGCAGCATTACCCTCAGTTTCTTCCCATTTTTGTTTTCTAGGGTGGTAGGTTTAGAATTTGAGCCTTGCCTAAAAAGGCACTATGGGGTGGCAAGAGCCTTAGCCAATATCCGGAATCCCAGGGTGACAGGTGCAAGCCGTCCCTTGCGAAGCAGCGTGGCTTGTCAAGCATGTCATCCCAGGCAGACAGACACTGGATCCCCTTTGAATGACACCAGACATTAAGCCAATTGTTAAAGCTGATCATCTTGTCTCTATATTGTGGCATCATTCTTGGTGAAGGAAGGATACTGCTCAGGGTTAGGGTCATACCTGCCTGGGCTACATAATCAGAGAGCTCCTCTATGTCTCTTTTCATGTAGTCCAGGGAGGTACGTCTCAGGTCGTTCACACCAGCATGGACAATGACTGTGTCATATTTGTACTTGCCGTGGAGTGACCCGAGTGCTTGTGTTATGTGGCGGATTCTAGCGCCCGATAGGCAGCTTACTGTGACCCTCTCCTTGTTCAGTCTGGTGAGTGGGACGTCAGTGTGTCTGACTATGGAGTCACCTATGACAAGTATGTTTGGTGTTGTATTTGGCCTTAAGGGCTGTGACTGCTTTGCACACTGCTTTTGTGGTTTATGTGTTGCTTGTGGGGTGTCTTGAGGTAGCAGTTGTTTGGGTGTCTGCTTTGGAGGCCTCTGCTGTTTAGGTAAATTTTTACTCAGAGCCTCCGAGTATGTCTTTGTGTGTTTATGTGTTTGATTCAGTGGAGTGGTAGCATTATGTGAGGCTGGTTTTGCGGTGTGTGTAGTTGCCTTCTCCTCCTGTCTGGTCTTGCCAGTCCTGAGTTGAGAGAGCTCAGCCTCCAGTTTGGCTAAATAGCTGCATCTCGCAAGTATTTCTGTTATGTGGGAGGAGGAGAGGGTTGTCTGTGTACATGAGGCAGTTATAACATTGCCTCAAGATTCCCAGATTCACCAGCTGGACCGGAGAGGAGATTGACAATTGACCTTTGGACATGCTAGAATAATATTGGGAAATCCTTAATTGAAAACAAGGGCCAGTGGGGAGTGAGGGTGTAGTGCTTTTAATTTTTAGTGCTGACTTATATAATTGCTTTAGTGAGCAAGTGCCAGGTAACTTGAGTGCAATGTGTTACAAGTAACTAAATGCAAAAACGACAAACAGTAACTTTCTTTCAAGTGAAACAAGGAAATAAGTACAGTACGCAATGCAGATATCACTAGTGATCCACAGAAGTGCTGAGAAGTTGCGTATTAGGTGGAATTAGCTTCCAGGGAAATAACAAGCAAACAAACAACAAGCATATAAACAAAGCTAGATTCAGCAGGCCTGGATCTAGTCTATGCTAGAGCAAACAAGGTGTACCAATTTCAGTAAGATACAGTTCAAATATTCAGGCACTATAAACCTTTAACCAGAAATTCCCAGCTCAGAAGGGCAGAGTCCAGCCTCTTCTCCCACAAGAGTGCAGACCACAAACCTTCTTAATGTAAAATAACTGGCCTGAAGCCCAAGTGCCTAAGCCAGAACTAATACACTTGGACACTGGGCTCTCAATCAGCAGTTCCCAACTTAGAAGGATGAAAGCTACCTGTCCTGCCACCACAGTGCTTGCCACAAACCTTCCTAATGTAAAACAACTGGTCTGAAGCCCAAGTGCTTAATCCAAAAGACTTGAATGATGGCTACACTTTAATCAAGTTACAACCAAGCAGTAATAAATACCATGTCTGGATTAGTGCTCAAGTTACACAAACAAAGCTAGATCCAGCAGGCCCGAATCCAGTCTATGCCACAGCAAACAAGGCGCACCAACTTCAGTAAGAAACAGTTCAGATATGCATGCACTATAAGCCTTTAACCAGAAATTCCCAGCTCAGAAGGGCAGAGTCCAGCCTCTCCTCCCACAAGAGTGCAGACCACGAACCCTCTTAATGTAAAATAACTGGCTTGAAAGCCCAAGTGCTTAAACCAGAATTAATACACTTTTAGAATAACAGACACTGAGCCCTCAATCAGCAGTTCTCAACCTAGAAGGATGTAAGCTACCTGTTCTGCCACAACTGTGCAGACCACAAACCCTCTCAGTGCAAAACAACTAACTGGTCCGAAGCCCAAGTGTTTAAACCAAAAGGCTTAGAATGAGTTACACCAAGCAGTAATAAATACAATTGAGTATTTTAAGATGATGCAAAAGTAAAAAGAAGTAGGTAGAAACACAAGTACAGTAAAAGCAGATGAAATTTTTTTTTTTTTTTTCTGAACAAGTGCTGAGATCAAAGAAACAGATTTGAGTGCTGAAACTAGAAAACTGGCTAGTTATAAGAAAAAAAAACAAGCTAGAAGGCTTCCCTCAAACACAGAAGGGCTTGGGGGCTCAGAAGCCTACAAATAGTCTGTACCACTTAACAAGAAAGGCAGGAAATAAGCTTAATTTTTTTTCTATTTCCCAGATGCTCTCTTTGTACACAGTAGGAGTGCCTGAAATCAGAATATGATCTCACTGCACTCAGTTGAGTGAGCAAATGAGATTGGCCCAGAGGCAGGCTGAGGGGCGGGCAGTTTCAATGCCACTAAGATTAACACCAAAACAAAAACCGGGTGGGTGGGAATAACTGAAGAGCAGAATAACTTCAGTTAAATATTCCTTCAACACTCCTTCATACACAGTTTAAATCAAATTAAATACTGTATTTTTTAAAAAAAGTGCAGATAAAGGTACTTAAATTCTCTTATACGTCCAGTTGAATATAACCAAGTTCTTAGCTGGCCAAGCTGAGGTTTTAAAGCAGGAATTATTTCACATGCACCAGTTTAAATATGCAAGGACAGGAAATCAAAGAATGTGGCTACCCCACACCTGTAATTACTAGCAAATAAAATTCAGCCAACACTAGCTTCAGTTCAAGTTACTGAAGAGCAGAATAACTTCAGTTAAATATTCCTTCAACACTCCTTCATACACAGTTTAAATCAAATTAAATACTGTATTTTTTAAAAAAAAAGTGCAGATAAAGGTACTTAAATTCTCTTATACGTCCAGTTGAATATAACCAAGTTCTTAGCTGGCCAAGCTGAGGTTTTAAAGCAGGAATTATTTCACATGCACCAGTTTAAATATGCAAGGACAGGAAATCAAAGAATGTGGCTACCCCCACACCTGTAATTACTAGCAAATAAAATTCAGCCAACACTAGCTTCAGTTCAAGTTACTGAAGAGCAGAATAACTTCAGTTAAATATTCCTTCAACACTCCTTCATACACAGTTTAAATCAAATTAAATACTGTATTTTTTTAAAAAAAAAGTGCAGATAAGCTTGAGCCCATGGCTCTGGCACCAACCATATGTTTCTGTAAGGCTACATTTACAGTCTGGGTTCTGTCCATAAGCCAGTTGGCAACCCATCAAGTGATGTAGGGATTTATGCCCAGCTTAGTAAGTTTATCTATGATTCCAGAGTGGGGGATGGTGTCGAAGGCCTTGGCGAGGTCCAGATAGGCTGTGTGTACCCTCATCCTCAGCTCTGGAGAATGATTTAAAGAAATCAATCAGGTTCAGGAGACAAGATCAGCCCTTCACGAACCCAAACTGGGTGGGGTCCAGTGTTTGAAGGTTGGCAATGTCTTTGTTTATAAGTTCCATAAATGTGCATTCCATGCCCTTGCAGATCAGGCTCATCAGACTGATAGGACGGTTGTTCCCGGGATCCAAGGTGGATCCCCCTTGTGGAGTGGGATAACTGTAGCTGTGCACCACTCAGTGGGCACGAAGTCTGACGTGAGGCTATGATTAAACATTACCCCTTAGGTGAGGTGCCAGTTCATTTTGTAGTTCATGTAGTACACAGCCTGGGATGTCATCTGGTCCCATGGATGATGTATTCTTTACTTTGGAGAGTGTGGTTTCTGCCTGTGTGGCCGTGATTACTGGAATTTGGCAATCTTTTGGTATTGAGATGGGCCTTTAAGGGGGTGAGAGAGGGACGAAGTTGGCATTAAATCCATCTGCCAGGATGTTGGCAATATCCTTGGGATCAGTATATTTAATGTCATTCTGTTGTAGCTCAGAGCAGATCTGAGCATTGCCATTTAGATTCTTGACATAACTATAGAATGCCTTGTGGTTGTCTTTGGAATCTTTGGCAATTTTATTTCCGTAACTAGCTTTGGAGGATTTTATGAGGAATCTCAATTTCTTACTGAGGCTGGTGAGGGAGTTTTTTGCATCCTGTGATTTTCTTCTTTTCTGCAACAGTTTCTTCCTTCTGTTGTATAGTTTGTTTGTGGCAGGGGACCACCAAATTGGATTCCTTTTTTTTGGAGGAGAGTGTCTTGGTTCTATTTGGGATGGCACAATTCATGCACGTGTTGATGTGCTCATACAGTGCCTTAGTGTAGGATTCAGAAGTCAAACTTTCAGCTCCCGTCTGCATGGGTGCCATGAAGTTTGTCATTTCTAACTTAAGTAGCATGAAGTTGGCTTTGGGGAAGTTTTTTACAAAGGTTTCCTTACTGGGGGGTGGGGGTGGGATGTGGATGTCAAGGGTGATTTGCTTATGGTCAGACCTGACCAATGAGGGGGTGACCACAGGTGTGGAGCATCGGCCTATCTATCTATCAGCCATGTTGGTAATGACCAGGTCTAGGATATTGGAGCCCCTGGTGGGACAGTGGATTAGTTGATCCAGGGCATTGGAATTTATGAATTCCAAGAACCGTTGGGAAAAGGTGTTGGTACCCGAGTAGTTTTCTCAGTTAATGGCAGGGTAGTTGAAATCACCCAGTATTAGGGTGTTTGGTTGTATCATAATATTTTCCAGTATGTTTAGAAAAGTCTAGTGAGAATCTTGGGGCATGGTGGGGGATCTGTAGCAAGCTACAATTTGGATTGCAGTCTTACCTAGTTTTAATTGCACCTGGAGAATTTCAGATGCATTATGCAGATGCATTAATTTGGGCAACTAGCCTGGAGATGTGAATATCCTTGGCGAATATGGACACTCCTCCACCTTTAGTGTTTCAGTCTTGGTTTGTTGGCCGAAAAGTGTGGTAAGAGTTGTAGCCTGGTATTGCAATACAATAGAATAAGTAGCTAGTCTACATATACAGAAAAGTCTATATATACAGAAAAGCAGCTTAAACACAGTAAAACAATTAAGATGAAGTGCAACCTAGAGCACTTGAGTTGTAGCAATATTAAGGCAAAATACAGTTTTAATAAATGCACTAAAATATACTCTATATTTCCAAAATGTTTGAGAGGCACAGTCAGAACACAAGGAGATTCAGGCAATTTTTTTTTAATTCAAACTCATCCTGTAAGTCCGAGTCATCACATCAGAATTGTCAAAATTTAACACAAAGTCCAAGTAATGAAAGACTTCCACAGTTAAAGACCACCGACCAAAAAAGTAGTGAAACTGTCTTTAATGGGTGTAACAAGGATGAAAAACCAAACGGCAGTCAAAATTGAATCAAGTGCTTTCGCCTGGTTAATACTAGGCTTTATCAAGATGATCTCGATAAAGTCTAGTATTAACCAGGTGAAAGCGCTTGATTCAATTTTGACTGCTGTTTGGTTTTTCATCCTTGTTATGTCCATTAAAGACAGTTTCACTACTTTTTTGGTCGGTGGTCTTTAACTGTGGAAGTCTTTCATTACATCAGAATTGTCATTTTTGGTATGTGTTTTTAAACTTTGAACAATTTCTTAATTGATGATTAAGTGTTAATTGCTTCTTGATGTATAAAAGGTGGGAAGGGGTGTTTTTAATATATTCTGAAGAAGGCTTTTATGACGAAAGCGTTCAATAAACAGTGGTACGCTAATACAGTTATTTTGTTGCCTTTATTGACCATCGGGAGCCTTATTTTGTGGTGTTTTCGCAGTGTTTTCCAGTATTGGTTTACACTTTTATGTGTGGAGTGTTATTCCAGTGTATTCCCTGATGGCCGAGGCAGCAGTGGATCCATTGTTGGATGTTTCTATTTATCCTATACCTTCCACCAAGGAATCTGGGATATTCCAGGTTGTATTGGCCACTATGACTGACATACAGAAATCCCTAAAGATTCTGGCATCTAAGCAAAAGATGGGAAGACATAGTCATCTAGGTCCAATGAGGAACAGAGAACTGTGGTCAAACTGAATATCCGAGATCCAGTAAATGAGAATTCCGTTCATAAAGCTAATGATTGTGGACAGCTGCAATACAAATGCTCCATTTTGGAGAATAAATATGACCCCTTTATGAGAGCTGACTATAGTCACAAGAGTTAAAACAGAGGAATATCGACGTAAATGTGAGAGACTTGGCAGGTTGCTAAAAAAGTGTAGATCTCGTGATCTTGAAATATAATATTTTGAAAGATTTATTGAACTTGCTATAGTACCGTAGAGCTTGAGATTCTTCAAATGCCCTAATGGGGTAAATGCTACCGACCCGTTTTTTACAGAACTGACCAACTTCTTTAATAATGCGGGTCTGCAGCTACTTAAATTACTTATAGCAAACAATGAGAAAAAAAATGGTAGAACTCAAGGAAGTGATTTTAAGGGCAGATGACGAGGTTAACGTTCTGTCCTCTGATTTCAGCCATGAGGAGATGTATGAACAGATACTGAAGGAGGTTGAGCAACATGAAAATGATGTCACGGTTCGCAAACACAACAAATTATTAAGGGATGTCATGGCTTATGAGAACAATACTGATTTTGAAGCGTTTGATCCAGCATATCAGCATAAAAACAAGGACTCTGTGGGGGTATTCGTTAAAGACACCCTTAACAATCTTCAGACCTCCTTAAAGAAAGGGGGAAGGTCCAGCATTAGAAAAAACAGCCAATCTAAATTGTCTACTGTGATGACAAATTTTTTAGGACCGAGGTTAACCAACAGGTTTCCTCTTGTGAGGAAACGGAAACTATATCAGCTGATAGTGAAGAAGCAGTGAACAGCAAGCAACATGATGATGTAACAAGCGGAGCAAGATCTAAGACTTTTTTAAGGAAAAAAAGAAAGCCAAAAGCAAAATTGCGGACTGTAAAAATGAGAGAGCGGACAGTTTCAAACTCATCAGTGGATGAGTAGAAAGGCATAATTTGGACACTTTCAATGTTGTAAATTTGCCCAAAGTTAATTTAACTGACGAGGAATTACAAGTGTTGAGTTATGGTTTAAATTTTATACCGACAAAGAGGGATGAATTTACACCTACTGTTGTTCATCATATTCTTTCGGCTGTTCCCGTTAGGGGTCGCCACAGTGGATCATCTGTTTCCATTTCTTTCTGTCCACTGCATCTTGCTCTGTCATACCAACCACCTGCATGTCCTCTCTCACCACATCCATAAACCTTATCTTAGGCCTTCCTCTTTTCCTGTTACCTGGTAGCTTCATCCTTAGCATCTTTTTCCCAATATACTCAGCATCCCTTCTCAGCACATGTCCAAACCAATGTAATCTTGCCTCTCTGGCTGTGTCTCCAAACCTTCCAACCTGGGCTGACCCTATAATATACTTATTCCTAATCCTGTCCACCCTCATCACATCCAGTGCAAATCGTAACATCTTTAACTCTGCCACATCCAGCTCTAACTCCTGCCTTTTTGTCAATTCCACTGTCTCCAACCCATATAACATAGCTGGTCTCACTACCCTCTTAGACCTTCCCTTTCACTCTTACTGGTACTCGTCTGTCACAAATCACTCCTGACACTCTTCTCCACCCAATCCATACTGCCTGTACTCTCTTCTTCACCTTTCTTCCACACTCACCATTACTCTGAACTATTGATCCCAAGTATTTAAACTCATCCACATTCACCACCTCTACTCCTTGCATCCTCACCATTCCTCTATCCTCCCTCTCATTCACACACATATATTCTGTCTTAGTCCTGCTGACCTTCATTCCTATCCTCTCTAGAGCATATCTCCATCTCTCTAGGGTCTCCTCCATCTGTTCCCTACTCTCACTACAGATCACAATGTCATCTGCAAACATCATACTGTTGTTAATATCAAGAAATATACACGTAAGTTAAATTTACAATATTTGTTAAAGTATGTGGGTAATACAAACAATTTGTATGTTAAGCCTTCTTCCTTTACACCTGCCTTGCAACACACCATAGAGGTGTTTGTAGAAGTATGTTTGCAGGATTTAAAGAGACATTTAAGTGATAACCGAATAAAATGGTTTGATAATTTAACCCTGAGTGAACAAAGGGCATTAAATGAATTAAAGAAAAAAAACAACCTCAGGTTCATGAAAAGTGGGTAATATTGTGATCATGGGTGTTGATCAGTATAATGAAGGAATGTTTAAGTTATTAAATAATACTGAAAAATATGAAATGGTGAATGTTAAGGATATTTCCTGCTGTTATCAGGGTATACATTAATTTTTATATGAGGCCTTGATGAATGGGGATATGGATTTGGAAACTTACAACTTTTGTTTGGTGGAGAAACTAAAGGTGGGCATTTTATTTGGAATTCCTAAGGTTTACAAAGACCTTGTGAATCCCCCATTTAGGCCCATTGTGTCTTCTCCAAATTCCATAGCAGAAGGCATAGCCTTGGTAATAGATGCAGTTCTGAATCCACTGGTGCAGAAGTTAGCATCCTATCTAAAATATTCTTGGGATTTTTTGGATAAGTCCAGGGGTTTCACTTTCCAGTTTGAATTTGATTCCCAGAAACATATTATTTTCACAGTTGATGTAGTATCCTTGTTCACTAGTATCCCCCACATAGATGGAGTTGAAGCTGTCAGAGAATTTCTTTCCAGGAACTCCAAGTTAGGAGTTGGAAAAGTGAACTTCCTATGTGGAATAATAGAATTGGTATTGAATTATAATTTTTTCTTGTTTTGTGGGAATTATTATAAACAAAAAAGGGAGTGGCTATGGGCTCATACGCTAATATAGTATTGGCATGATTGGAAACTACTATCCTTCCTGAATTAATAGATCACTACAAGATATCTTTTTATGTCTGGTTTGTAGATGATTTACTTTTTATAATGGAGGGAACTAATATGGCCATAGCCAATTTTATAAGTGATATCAACAATCGATCAGGTTTCTTAATATTTGTTTTGGGAGATAATGGATTAAATGTCAACTTTTTGGATGTAGCCTTAAGGTGGGATCAAGCTGTTGGGATGTTTCATATCAGGATACATCGTAAAGACACCTTCACCAATGGGTATTTACACCACAAAAGTAAACATCCTTTCTTCATAAAGAAAACTATACCTAAGGGTCAATACATACGAGCATGTAGGATGACCAGTGATGACTTGGACTTACAGGATGAGTTTCAGTTAGTTACCAGGATGTTCCTGAGCAGGAGGTACAACAATGAATACCTTACTGGGTTATGTGATGAGATCCTAAGGAAAATAAATACTATTTTCCCCTCTATTTTGAGAACCCCTTTAGTGGTTAATCACAATAGAAGTAAAGAGAGTTATGGGACAGTATGTACTTTGGACATGACTGTAGATAGTTTTGCCATTAAAAATATTGTACAGGATCATTGGAAGATTTTGGAGGGGAATTCAGACTTAATAGAGGCAATTGGTACCGAACCATATTTTGTATATAGGAATAATTACATCATCAAGAAAATATTAGAACATGATCAAACTAGAGATCTTTCATTTGTACCTCACTCTGACACCAGGTTGGGTATGTACAAATGTGGTCAGTGTAATTTTTGTAGGTATGTTTCAGAAGGACCCTACATTTCATTGAATCATATGAAACAGACTTTTAAAGTCCCAGGATACGTAACTTGTAAAACCAGGGGGGTTGTTTATATTAGTTGTTGCAGTGTGTGTGAAGCTTACTATGTAGGAATGACTACACGCACTTTGAAAAGAGCGCATGAGGGAACATGTTTACAGCATCAAAGTTAAGGATCCTAAAAATGCTTTATTTAAACATTCTAATGAAAGTGTAAAATACAAGAAGTTTTTGTTCTCCATTTTAGAGGTATGTAGCACTGATGTAAGGGGTGGGGACTTCAGAAATTACCTAGAGCAGATGGAAACTCTGGCAGATCAGGTTGGGGGCTGATAAAAACCCTGGGTTAAATGAAACTATAAATATTTAGTGTTTTTTTTAAATATAGAAAGTTGAGTGTGAAGAAGGATGCTATAAGTAGTACCAGTTGATGAAAAATATTTTCAGTTCAAGTTTTTAAACGTATTTATCGACATAAATTTTTTTTTTTGCACAAAACATCAGAATTGTTACTTTTGGTATGTGTTTTTAAACTTTGAATAATTTCTTAATTGATGATTAAGTGTTAATTGCTTCTTGATGTATAAAATGTGGGGAGGGGTGTTTTTTAATGTATTCTGAAGAGGTCTTTTATGACAAAAGCATTCAATAAACAGTGGTACACTAATACAGTTATTTCCATGCCTTTATTGACCATGGGGAGCCTTATTTTGTGGTGTTTTTGCAGTGTTTTCCAATACTGGTTTACGCTTTTTTTGTGTGGAATGTTAAGCTGGCAGGGTGAGATGGGTAAAGGGAGTCTAGTCCAAGTCAGATCCATACTCATCAGTTGAGAAAAGTGAAAATGGACATCACAGATGTAATGTTACAGTAAGTATAAACTTTTGTGTGTGTGTGTGTGTGTGTGTGTGTGTGTGTGTGTGTGTGTGTGTGTGTGAGTGTGTGTATGTGTGTGTGTGTGTGTGTGTGTGTGTGTGTGTGTGTGTGTGTGTGTGTGTGTGTGTGTGTTTCCCTTAGTTGTTTAATTTTACTGCATGCTAATTTCATCACCGGCAGTTCAGTGATGCAATGGTTAGTGTTACTGGTTCACAGCACTTGGCTCTCCAGTTTGGTTCTCAGCTGGTATGCATTTTGTGTGGAATCTGCATGTTCTGCCTGTGTCTGTGTAGGTTTTTGCTGGCTGTTTTTGTTTGTTTCTACATTCCTGAAACAATCCATATATGAATTGCCAGTCCTGAAAACTGCTAGTAGGTGTACATGTGATCTGCAAATGTATGCATAAACGTGTGCATACACATATGTGAGTGTGTTTGTGTCATGCCACAGTGAGTTGACATCAATTTGGATGAGTAAATGTGCCTTGCACCCATTAAATGATATGATAGACTTTGATTTTCCTGTAACTCTCCATTATATTGAAAGGGTAATTGAAAATTGTTTGATTTTCTTAGTACCACTTTTGTAATGGCTTGTTGATTAGGCAAGGACTTCCATTTTTTAAGGCTATGAAAAATTCCTCTTCTTCTTCTTCCGGCTCTTCCCAGTTAGGGGTCGCCACAGCGAATCACCTGTTCACTCATGATTGGCAGTAGAGTTTTACGGTGTCGAGTTACCAGCCCGGCGCCCAACCTTCCACGGAAGGCACACACATGCACGCATTCACACCTAGGGCCAATTTAGAGTGTCCAAGGAAACCCACGCGACCACAGGGAGGACATGCAGACTCCGCACAGAAGGCACTCCAGCCGAGGATCGAACCAGAGAACCTCTTGCTGTGATGCGACAATGGTAGCTGCTGCACTACCATGGCCGCCCAAATCCATACTGTTAATAGCAAAGAAAACCACAATATTTAAAGTACTCAAGTTAATTGCTCTAGTAAGTGGCCTTTTTCACCCAAGTTGGATATGCAACTTGAACAAGACAGTGTTGGTACTACAACCCTGACACTAAAAGTTATGCACTTACCATAACATTCCATCTGTATAAATAGCTTTTTTCATTACTAATGTCAACATTTTAATAAAATAATTCATAATTATGTGCAGAAGATTTGCACTATCTACCTAGTGCAGGAGAAAACTGTGGATGTGGTATTCCTCTCTGGAAAGTAACAACTTTGCACTTCACTAACTGTACATTATCACTTACAAATTAAAAGTTACCAAAGCAAATAAATCAAGCATTTACGAAGTCTGATGTACCTCAGTGCAACATGCCAAAAATATCCTGCACTCCAGAATCTGGGTTACTCCTAATGCAATTTAAATTGACATCTGGTAATTATATTGGAGTATAACCTGGTTGGTATTAATGATCTTTCTAATTTCACTCTGCAGAATTGTTCACAGAAACCCTGTACAAATATGTAAATGGCTGCATAGAGGCTCTTGTACCTAATAACATACAGCAAAAACAAACCAGACTGGTGGAATCCTAAGTGTAATGGTATATAACAAAAGGAAAAAATCAGAAAGAGCAACTCTCATAAAGACAAGAGCTTACTAATTAAACTAAACAAGAAACTGAGAGGACTAATTAAGATGATAAAGGCCAATTACGAGGTCAGGATAGCTACTTACACTAAGGAAAAACACAAGGCCTTCTTTAGCTATTTCAGAAACTTTAAAAGAACACACAGCAGTGTGCTGAACTGGTGGCAGATGGCTCAACGTTCACTGAGCAGGGTGAGATTATGAATCTGCTGACTGACAAACTTAGGTCTAACTCACCCCCTGTGTAATCCCTTTAAGCACATCCCCTCTAACTATCAGCAAGAAGCAGATCCTGGTGACTCTCACCAAGGCCAAAAACACAGCCTCATTGGGCTCTGAAAATATTCCAGGTTGCTTCCTAAACAGTTTAAAACATGACCTATTAGGACCACTCAAGGCAATATTAAACTACAGCCTCAAAACAGGTCACATACCAAGTGAATGGAGGACTGCATAGGTCATCCCATTTCACAAGGGTGGTCCAGTAACTGTCCCTGAAAGTTCAGACCCATCAGTCTGACAAGCCTAATATGCAAAACCATGGAATGAATCATGGAAGTGATCAACAAAGATATTGGCAACCTACAGACGCTGGGCCTTTCCCAGTCTGGCTTTATTAAGGGAAGGTCTTGCCTACTTAATCTGGTAAGACTTCTTCAAGAGGGTCAGCAAAGCAATGAGTAAGGGGAAAACTGTGCACACCACCTACCTTGACTTGGCTAAGGTGGTCAATACAATACCACATGCAGGTATTGTTGACAAACTCACTGACCTAGCCATAAATCCATACATTACTTGCTGGATTGCCAGCTAGATCATAGATAGGACCCAAGAAGTCAGGATTGGTATGACCACCTCCGTCAAGAGACTGGTCACAAGTGGAGTATCTCAAGGCTGTGTGCTGGGCCTACTCCTGTTTGGCATCTACTTCTCAGAGTTCAAAGTTAATGTCAAGGGTCCTAGTCTCACCAAGTTCTCAGATGACTGTAAATTGTGAGTTATTGGAGATTCTTCCCATGGCATTAACATCCTGCAAGAGGGTCTAACATAGACAAATGACTGGTGCCAAATCCTCTGTTATAATTCAATGCCAAGAAGTACATTATAGTGCCGTTTGGGAAAATGTCAACCCAGGGTAATTACTCCAGCGATAAACCACCTCTGAGAGTTGACCGGGTAATTAGGGATCTGAAAATATGTAGACAACAACCTGGCCTTCGACGAACACGTAGCTTTCTTGGGTCAAGTAGAAGTAGGAAAATGATTGTATGCCACCCAACTTATAAATAAGCGTATGGCATCTGGTTCCAAGTAAGTTATAGAACCACTGTACTCTGCCCCTATTGAACCCATCATTGAGTACAGTGCTGCCTTCAGCATGTACCTGACCAGGCATTTGTAACAGCTGGAACACCCATAGAGACTTCTCAAGAAAATCCAGAGTATTAACACACCATCTTGCACAGATTAGCGTAAAGCCCTAGCTCAATACTCAATCTTTTGCAGGCTACTGAGAGGCAGTCTATGCCTGGCATGTAAGGCATCCGCAGATCCAGTCCTGATGGATCTTTTGCACATCCGCAATATGAACAGCACCAGAAACACTAGATCCAAGGATTTAAACTTTGCCTGCAACATAAATAGAACATTCTGACAAGACAGATATGTGCCTGAAATGGTCCATGAGCTACGGAATAGGCTTCCCATCCATGTGACGCAGAGCTCATCCCTGATGCTATTCACATATAACCTTGACTATTGGATGGGAAATCAAAACCTAACCCCTCAGTGTGGCACCCACATCTGTGATGGACAGAGGCTGACGGTAAGTAAAATATTCACAAAATCAAAACCTAAGCCCTCAGTGTGGCACCCACATCTGTGATGGACAGAGGCTGACGGTAAGTAAAATATTCACGAAATCAAAACCTAAGCCCTCAGTCTGGCACCCACATCTGTGACGGACAGAGGCTGACGGTAAGTAAAATATTCACGAAATCAAAACCTAACCCCTCAGTCTGGCACCCACATCTGTGATGGACAGAGGCTGACTGTAAGTAAAATATTCACGAAATCAAAACCTAACCCCTCAGTGTGGCACCCACATCTGTGACGGACAGAGGCTGACGGTAAGTAAAATATTCACGAAATCAAAACCTAACCCCTCAGTCTGGCACCCACATCTGTGATGGACAGAGGCTGACGGTAAGTAAAATATTCACGAAATCAAAACCTAACCCCTCAGTCTGGCACCCACATCTGTGATGGACAGAGGCTGACTGTAAGTAAAATATTCACGAAATCAAAACCTAACCCCTCAGTGTGGCACCCACATCTGTGATGGACAGAGGCTGACTGTAAGTAAAATATTCACGAAATCAAAACCTAACCCCTCAGTCTGGCACCCACATCTGTGATGCACAGAGGCTGACGGTAAGTAAAATATTCACGAAATCAAAACCTAACCCCTCAGTCTGGCACCCACATCTCTGATGCACAGAGGCTGACGGTAAGTAAAATATTCACAAAATCAAAACCTAACCCCTCAGTCTGGCACCCACATCTGTGATGGACAGAGGCTGACGGTAAGTAAAATGTTCACTAAGCAACACACAACCCCCCCAACACAGCAAGCCTTAGCTACCTCCTAACTAACAAAACCCACCTATGAGACACCCAAGGTACTTGGTAACACAATTATGTTGAGTTGCATGGCTAGACTTATAGAGACTCTGGTGGTTATTAGTTCATAGGTATTTTCAAGGGTATCAAGTTAATCCCCTACATAACACACAGATAGTTTACATGAGATGCTAAAATGTACTGCCGTCTTTCTTGAAAGCTTTCTTGGGTCAAGTAGAAATTAGACCTACAAGTAGAAAGCCCATAGATAAAAACATTTATGTGATCTTTATCCAGTGATTAGTGTGTCCTTAGGTTGTTCCATGTGTTTCAGTGAGTAGCTTTCCGCTGATGTGTTTTGCTATCCTCCACTGTTGTGCACAGCAATTCAGTTTGCAATCTGCACTACATTGGTACTTTTCTCACTATATTCTGCATGTGTTCCTCTTAGCTTGACAACTATCTGTTGTCTGATTGAGGGCCTTTCTTGTAACTTCCCTAGAGTGGGAGTGGTTGCAGTTCCTGGGGTTTACCATATATTTGGACAAGTCTTGTGTGAGTCTGATATTCTTCAATGCCACTTACTTCTGTCTGTGGAAAGTTCCAAGAAGTCATCTGTTTGACAGCCTGAGTGAATAGACAACACAAGGTCCAAGCTTAAATCTCACTGTGTCTACTGGACACAATGGCCACAGTAATCTTCATGCTGCCATTGCATGCCTGAACATGTTGCAAAGGACTATGAGGTGTTAGTGGTTTCACAGGCATTACATGCTAATGTTTTTTTTGTAGTGTCAGGAATGGTGAACGGTTCCCACCAGCCTATAGGAAGGCCTCCAATTCCTACATCACAACCTAGTAATAACTGCATCACTGATGTGGTGGTGGGGCTCATCATTCATTATTCATGAGGTGTCGTCTCTTCTGGAGAGGAAGGTGCATATGAACCAGTTGAAACTATGAGTATTCCTTCTAATCTTAAAGTTCTTGGAAGAAACATTGAGTCCATGGCCCCTGCTAATTCACTTGATCCCCAGTCTGTCATTGAGTTATCTAAACAAGCAAATAACTACAGGGTCATACAGCCTTTGTAGAGACAAGTTGTGAATCTGGCAATGAATTACAAACAGGGTCATTACTCTCTCAGTGGTTCATATTGTAGGGGAGGTAAACATGGTGGTATACTTTCTGAGCTGCTCCTTCAGTCCCCTCTTTAAGATGTGGATATAGAATCCATGCCTAGCTTGAATCTTCCAGAAGTGGTACATTCAAGATATAAAAGTGCTCGTGACCAGGGATACAGTGGATGTTCTTTGTGTTTCACTGTTGCAGTTATCACATTTGGGTTATCTGCCTGCAGGTAGCCCTCAGCCGGCCTGAATACCAGAGTCTTCGGATTTCTGCGTCGGTTGCTGTCGCTTCTTCCTTGACGTCAGGTCGTCAGGGGTATAAAACATGCAGCCGACGCCATTACATCAGTCTTTCTTGCTGTGCGGTGCCTGAAGCAGAAGCAGTTCGCAAGTGCCGGTCGGCCGACTCCTGAAATTTTCGTTTTCGAGTTTCAGACCCGAAGTTTTCAAAAAAGATAAGTACGCCGTTGGGGATCCTTTTTCTTGCTTTAACCGATGTTAGTAAAAGTTAACAATTGTCTTACCTGTGGAAAGCAAATACCTCATAGAGATTTTCATTCTTACTGCATCCCCTGTTTAGGCCCAGACCACGACGTCCCTCGCTGTCGGTTTTATGCCTTGTTCAACACCCGAACTATTCGTCGTTGGGCTATTTTTGCAGCCAATTACTTTTGTACTCAATCTGTGTACTCCAAAATGGCTTTGTTAAGTCATCCAACTACCGATCTTCAGAAAAAAACGTAAGGATAAAGACAGAGACAGACCGCATAGGTCCAAAACTGCCGACAATGCTTCCGTTAAGCTAGTCGCCAGTCTGCTGGTACTCAGTGAGGCACTTCCGCAGCCCCTGATACCAACTACTTCAGATTCGCAGGCCTCTACTGAGACCCATTCAGAGTCTGGTGTGCCACGGGATGCTTCTTTGACTATGGAACCTGCGGATGTCTCTACCTTGGATGAGTCCAGAGCCGCTGTGCAGGCACCGGCTTCTGAGGGTATATTCAGGCCTACAGACATTCATATTAAACTGACGCCATTGTTTTCATCCAGGCCAAAAACTCGCATTACCCCTAGAAAACCAACGACCAAACCACAGGCTCAGGCCCATATGCCTCAAAAACAAATGCTTAGAATGGCTGAAGACCTTATTACCTTAATTAGGGGAAGCCAGCTTTCCCCCTCTAAGAGACCTAGAACTGATTTTCTTTCTGATTCTTCTGATCAGGAATCTGATATTTCTGCTCCTTCTGATTACTAGGATTTACCCTTATCTACTTATCAGGATTCTGATGCAGAGGATTCCATTCCTTCTGCTTCCCCTCCATAAGATTTTTCCTTCGGTGAAACCTTGCATACTCTTAGAGAGCATTTCCGCTGGTAAAGCCAGGATTACTCTGAGTCCAAAAAGAGACTTAGGGAATTCTTACTCCTACCTCAACACAGGCCTTTAGCTATCCCTCCTGTTCTGGACATTGTAGATGATGCTTTCTTGGAATCTAGTCTTACCCCAGACACTTAAACTCCAGCTCTCAGAAAACCTGACATGTACTACAGAGTACCTGACTCTCACAAGTTCCTCTTCAAGAATCCTTCTGTAGATCCAGAGACCATTTCCCAAGGACCAAAAGGCATTAAGGCTACTGCTGCCAAAAATCCTACCCCTTCTGATAGAGATTCTAGAGCCTTGGACAGATGGGGTAAGAAGGTATACACTTCTGCTGCTTTGGCCATTAGGGCTTTAAATTGCCAGTTTCATATGTTAAAGTATCAGCAGCATATTATGGGACTACTTAGACAGAAAATTACGTTGATTCCTGACTGTGCTGAACACAAAGAATTGCAAGATTTGATGCATTCTGCAGAACAAGTTGGTAAACATACTTTGCAATGTGATTTTGATGCTTTAGAAGCTTCTTGCAGGCCTGCTGTCACTGGGTCTGTACTTAGAAGGCATGCTTGGCTTAAGGAACAGAACATGCCAGATCATGTTAAAGATAAATTATTGGATGCTCCCTTAAACCAAGACCACCTTTTTGGCAACAAAGCAGAAGAAGTCCTCAAAAGGATGGAGGAAAAAGCTAAATCTATTCAAATTGTTAAAGATTTCCTACAAGTACAGCTTCCCAGATTCAGTAGGCATTGGCCTTCAAAGAACTGGTCATTACCAGTCCCTTCCAGGCCTTCTCAGTCCAAACCCAGGAACAGCAGACCACCTAGGCTACAGTCTCAGACTACGCACAGATCTAAGCAGTGGGGGGCTCCCACTTCCAAAGCAGGGAGTAGTAATCCACCCCTATGGAAAAATGGCACAATGACTTAACCTTAAACCTCACAAGCCCTGCTCATCTACCTGCTCCCTTAGGAGGAAAGCTCGCCCTGCATGCAAAAAACTGGGAACTCATTACCCAGGACAAATGGGTTTTCAACATGGTTTCTCAGGGATACATATTCCACTTCCACACACTACCAACCCCAAATGGTTGGCCAGACCTCCCCCTAAATCAATGGGCAGAGGCCCAACAGCATGTTCTCTCTCTTCTCAGTATCAGGGCTATTCAACCTGTCCCCAGCAGAACAAAGGGGGGCAAGGTTTTTATTCAAGACTTTTTCTGGTACCCAGAAAAGACAACTCCTGGCGTTCTATCCTGGACCTCTCTATTCTCAACTCCTTTCTGGTGGTTCCAAAATTCAAAATGCTAACTCTTCAACAGCTTCTTCCTATGCTAGCCAAGGATGCCTGTCTGGCAACCCTAGACTTAAAGGAAGCTTACCTGCATATCCCAATAAGAGGATCCTGCAGACAATACCTACATTTCAGTGCAGGCTCCATGCACTTTCAGTTCTCTGCACTTCCCTTTGGCTTATCTACTGCACCCAGGGTGTTTACAAAGTGTCTAGCTCCAGCTATTGCATTTTGCAGCCAGAGAAATATTCAAATTTACCCATACTTGGACGATTGTCTGATTCAGGCAGAAAGCCAGGACTTGCTATTACAACACCTGGCATTCGTAAAACAATTTCTAACCTCACTGGGGTACACCATCAACGAAAAGAAATCTCACCTAGTACCCTGCCAACAGATTGTATTCCTGGGAGCAAGCATGAACACAACTTCCCTGATGGCATTCCTCACTCTGGAGAAACAAGTTTATTTGACAACGTACTTCAAACTATTGGCCACAAAACCCCAGCTATCCGCAAGGAAAATACTGCAAGCTTTGGGGTTCATGGCCTCTTGCATTCTACTAATTCCATATGCAAGATTGCATATGAGGAAACTCCAATGGTATCTAAAAAGCCTATGGTGTCAACATTCTCAGAACCTGGAAACAATGATTTCTATCATTCCTTGTATAAAGACAGAGTTCATCTGGAGGGCAGAGGCCTGCTACCACAACAAGGGAATCCCTTTCACCCTACCCCCTGCCGCCCAAACCCTAATAACAGATGCATCAGGGGGGCTCAAATGGCAGGGCATTGCTTTCAGGGCAAATGGAACCCGAGACAGATGCACCTGCATATCAATCAAAAAGAAATGTTAGCTGTACAGAATGCTCTGACAGCCTTCATAAACCGTATTCTTTCAGGACAACTATTGGTAAAGACAGACAACACCACAGTTATGTGGTACATAAACAAGCAGGGGGAACCCACTCATACCCTCTCTGCAGACTAGCCATGGCTCTGTGGGACACAGCCTTGAGCTACCAAGTACACCTACATGCACAATTTTTGCCAGGCAAACTAAATTCACTGGCAGATGACTTAAGCAGAAATCTCATGGACCCACATGAATGGAAACTAGAACCCAAAATATTCAACTTCTTGAGGAACAAATGGGGGACTCCAGAGGTAGACCTGTTTGCCTCCCCTCAGAACTACCAATTGAACAAATTCTGCACAAGAACTCCCCACAGCCAAGCGTGGAAAGTGGATGCACTGTCCTTTACCTGGGAAAGTCTTTCGGTTTATGCCTTTCCCTCCTCTGCCTCTCCTCTTGAAGGTTCTACTAAAGATTAAACAGGGCAAGCCAAGGACAATACTGATTGCACCAGACTGGCCATGCCAGCACTGGTACCCGCTCTTGCGCAGTATGACATTGCTACAACCATGGCACCTGCCTCAGACCCCTTCCCTGCTGTCCCAGCAGGTGGGCCAGATTCTGCACCCTCAGCTTCAAACCTTGAACCTTGCAGCCTGGCTAATTCCTTGAGCTCTCCTCTAGCATCCTCAGTAAGCAGGTACTGGATGTCATTCTGGAGGCAAGGAGGCCTAGTACTAGAAAATCCTATGCTGAAAATTGGAAAAGATACTGTTCCTGGAGCCAGGCTCAGGGGATGGGCACAACAGTGCCCAGCTTACCTCAGATTCTACAGTACTTAACAGAAATGCTCCACAGGGGCCTATCCTTCTCGTCAATTAAAATTCATGCCTCTGCCATTTCAGCACATTATAATACTGAGCCACCCCTATTCTCTCACCTTTTGCTAAAGCAATTCCTTAGAGGGGCCAAAAATTTAAGACCACCCAGGAGAGCTCCCACTCCAGCCTGGGACCTTAACTTTGTATTGGAAAAGCTCACGCTTCCCCCCTTTGAGTCAGCTGCTACAGCAGAGTTGACATTCCTTTCTTGGAAAACAGCTTTCCTTCTAGCCATCACTTCAGCAAGAAGAGTGTCTGAATTACAGGCCCTCATGGCAGTGGAACCCTTCATTATCTTCCATGCAGACAGGATTTCCCTCAGGACTAATCCTTCCTTTATGCCCAACGTGGTGTCTACTGTGGCCCTAAATCAGTCCATTCATTTGCCAACTTTTTTCCCTAATCCACAAAACAAAGAGGAACAAATACTACACTCTCTGGATGTGCACAGACAACTTAGATTCTATTTGGACAGGACTAAGCCTATCAGAAAATCTGAACAGCTGCTAGTTAGCTTTGCTGCAGGGGCAGAAGGGAAGGCCATTTCAAAGTAAACCATTTCCAAATGGATAGCCCATTACATTCATTTCTGCTACAAGCACCATGGAAAACCTACCCCACAGGGGATAAGATCACATTCCACTAGGGCTGCATCTACCTCTGCAGCATTTCTCAGAGGAGACCCTACCAGGGACATCCTAGAAGCTGCTACCTGGAGCTCTGTATATACCTTCACCAAGCATTACCACTTGCCTATCTTTTCTAAATCCAGAGCTGGATTTGCCACTGCAGTCTTGCAGGGCTTAATAGCTGGTCCTAATGCTCTTTAACTTCCTCCTCCTTCTTTAGCTTTGGGAATCAACCCAAATGTGATGACTGCAACAGTGAAACATGAAGAACATAATACACTTGTGTACGCTTACCATAAATGTAGATGTTCAAGTGTATTCACTGTTGCGGTCCTGGTTATCCTCCCTCCAGCCCCCTGACTTCTCTTGGCTCTACCTTTCCTTTTTGTTGGTATATTTATTTTTTCTTGTGTATTTGCTTTTTGATGGGGTTTACCATACCATGTAATTGCTTCCTATTGTGAGGGCACCTGACATCTGGGGCAAGAAAAACTGATGTAATGGCGTCGGCTGCATGTTTTTTACCTGACGACCTGATGTCAAGGAAGAAGTGACAGCATCCGACGCAGAAATCTGAAGACTCTGGTATTCAGGCCATCTGAGGGCTACCTGCAGGCAGATAACCCAAATGTGATGACTGCAACAGTGAATTCACTCGAACATCTACATTTATGGTAAGTGCACACAACTGTACTTTCTTCTTGTTTCCTTCTCATTGCATTTGGGTGATGGGGATTTCACTGTGGGTGCATTCACTATCACATGGTAAGGAGATTCCTGCATGCTTCCTCTCTGATGCCCCCTGATCCCATGCTTCATCATAAAGGTCAGAGAAGAAAGACCAAAAACCATTCTCCATGCTGTTCAAGAAAGGTATGTTTTCCAGGACCCAGCTCGTATGGGAAACTCTGTCAGTACTAGCCAGGAGGTGGTCGTCAT
This sequence comes from Protopterus annectens, assembly GCF_019279795.1. NCBI lineage: Eukaryota > Metazoa > Chordata > Ceratodontiformes > Protopteridae > Protopterus > Protopterus annectens. Next base: position 419,673,855 of record NC_056736.1, read on the forward strand.
TACTATGGTGACAGCAGCTCCTCCTCAAGGTCTTTCTTTTGGTGTAGGTCTTCTGATTCTGCAAGATATTTTTAGAAAGCCGTACACCTGGGAAACATAATGTGTCAAAGTTCATGGGTTCATAGGTTCATAGATAGTACAAAGCTAAGTGCCCTTGTGGGCCATTTTAAGCCTAGTCAATCACCCCATATGAAAATCAAACTCTGCACCTTGTGTCTGTAAGGTTACCACCTTAGCTATTATGCCAACTTCCCACCCATTTATGCCAGCCTCCAACCCGTAAGTCAAGAAGTTCTTCATCTGATGGGAACAGTGTCTAGTTTTACCCTGTCTAATCAGCCTGCAGGACTTACATACATATTTCAGGTCACTATATAACTTGTTCTTTAGCTGTTCTAAGATCAGGGTGTTTGTGCTAATGATTTCTGATCACTATAACGTTGTGGAGGCCAGGACTGTGGCCCAGCACTAGTTATCCAAGCAGTATATTACAGGAGTGATGCACCACTACCTGCCCTTGAAGAATCACCCCTCTCAAATGGGAGCTGAACTCTGTGACTGAAGTTTGTCTCTTGAATAACATTTTTTCCCTGTTAGCCATCACCTTAGTTTTCAAGATACCAAAATTACAGACCCTAATATGCAAAGAGCTGTGTTTGAATCTCATAACAAATAAGTGCCCCTTATGACCAACCCCCTAATTTCTTCCTTAAATTGGTTCCCAAGTTGAATGCTGAGTCAGTCCATCCATCTCTCTCTTTCTCTCTCTCTGCTTTTTTTTTCTTAGGGCCGAGCCCTTCACATTATGGAGGCACAATTTTATGTCATATATTTATCTGAAACTGTGCATGAGCTTAGAATGAGCAAACATATTCATCTTCCTTCAAGGAAGGAACTTTTTGCAGTTTCCAAGCTGACCCTTCCAAGTGGACTACCAGCCTGTCTTCAGGTAGCAACCTTTTACTGGAAAATGCTATGGTCAAAGGCCACTCCATTAGATGTATAGATAGTAACAACATTAAGAATGTTACTGTCACAGACATCTGAATCATGGTCATTTTGTCATCAGTGCAATGTTAATTACAACAGAGTTTCTTACTCTGTCAGTTGATTAATAAGAGGACCCTCTTAGGCGAGTTTGAATCACCCAGCTATCATGCATTGTGTTAGGACAGACCCTCCATCCTGCCTTGGTTGTTGAAATTCCCAGTGATACAGGAAATATGTATTTGTGTGTTACACATTAACAATGTGTGTATCCTAACTCATTTCTTATTTCTTGATTTTTAGATTTGCAGGAAGTATGCTGGCTGGTATAGTGTGGCTGATGGATTCATGGGCTAGATGTAGGTCGTAAATGGTGCCTAATGTTACAGCATGTGTAAGCAGCATCATCTGTGACATATGTGCTCATTATTGGGGAAAAGTCTGAAAAACGTGCAATCTTCTAACTGGCACATAGGATGAAACCAGTCCACTATCTGCATAAACCATCAGGGAAGGCTCCTTCATGGATCAGCTGGTGAGGTAAAACTCTACCACGTATGTACAGTGATCTTGACAGCATTAGCAAAGTCAGAGAGACTCATAGCAGAACTGAAGTAGTACAGAGCATTTCAAGGGAGTCCAGCAATACAAAAGCAAGACCACATAGGATGAATAGAGGCAGGCTAGTAGTAGGGTGAACTAATTTAGGTGGCCCCAACCAGATTAATAGTCATGAGATCCAACAAAATTTACAGCAGGAATAAAGAACTTTGTGAAGGACCAAGAAGGATTAAAAAAGGCAGGAGGCCCAAAAACATAAAAAAATATATATAAATAAAACTCAGCTGGCCCCTGCAGGATCAGCAAGGTGAGTGTAGCCATCAGTAGAATTAACAGAGTTAGAGGCTTTACAGTAATGTTAAAGGAATCAGACCCCCACCACACACCTTCAAAATTAAAAGGTTTAGGTGTCACATCAGTTTTGATAGAGAGTACCCTTGCAGGACAATTAACTGAGTCCTGGTGCTCCATTGGGGTTAACAGAGTCAAGGTCTCACAGTAGGCTTATTGAAATTGTGAGGCTCACTGCTTGATCATCACCACACAATTAAATTTGTCATGTCTGCTAATAATCTAATTTTAGTTTTAAGTACAGCTGAAGGTGTGATTAAATTTTAAAAGGACTGAGGCTGTGATTACCTTGGGATTTTTCATCCCATTAGAATCATTGCTACTCATCTAACCTCTTAGCTACACAAGAGTGCTGCACAAACATTTTTCTTTGACATGCTTTTAATAAAGCTATCGGAGTAATATAGTCTGTTATGGTTGCTTTCCCCAGTGAGCAAGGGGCCCCTAGTAATTGCAGGGTGATTGGTACCTTACACAGACTGTGGCCGAGGGTGGAGAAAACTGCATTTCACAAACCTGGCACATGCCAATACTAAAAACAAAAACAGAAAACGTTTTAATCAGTAACAAGCAATTTATAGCACATTAGACTGTATCAGTGAAACTCCCCACTGGACTAGATGCACTGCCTAGGGCATAGTACTGTAATAGAAACACTTAGAACAGTTGGGCTGTCAATGCAAGGTTGAAGTAGACACTAAAACCTAGATTTTAAATTATAAGACCTGCTATGATTATACTGAGTTATGCACTCTTTAACATGAAAGAAAATTCATTAATAAGGAATTTACTTGAATTGCACAAGTAAAATCATATTAAGGCATTCTGTGAACACCACATCTCTATTTAGAAAAAAAAAAATAATCACAGATGATTTTTCTTTATGCAGGGTCTGTTCAGAAATGCATTATAGTTAGAAAACAAGTATGAACCTAGAGAATGCTGAAGTTGTAGTGAGGAATTTTCGTCAGTCCTGCTTACCCTGTAAACCACAGGATTTTCCAAAACGAGGTACAGGGATTCTGTTCAAGCTTGCATGTGGCAAATAGTTTCTTGCTCTAATTGAAAACAGTCACAAATGAAACCTCAGAAAGGAAAGAATGCGTGAAGAGGAGAAAATTAAGGATGCATATTTTAGAGTGTAGACCACTGTGGAGAGATGCTGCTGCAGACAGAGAATGATGAAAGAACGGTGTGTGATCTGTGATAGCTGTTAGTCACTACTGTAAAAATCAGCTAATGAAACAACAAAGAGTTGTAGACATTTAAATGGAACAATTATCCAATTATCAGACTTAGTTTCAGACTATTTTACATTGTTCTTTAGAAACAGTGATTCCATAGTTCTCAACTGTCCAGCTTTTCACAGAACGTCCAGATCTTTGCCTCAAATTTTGGCCTGTTCTTCATAAAATTTTTGGCTTTCTGGCAAATCATTGGGATGATCTGAGGAATGAAATTAGCAAATAATGTCATGCATGTTGAGTTTCTGACTTCATATCCTTTAGAAAATGCATTTTAATAAATACCGTGTTATTCTTCCAACTTTCTAATTTTGTAAGAGCAATATTTAAAATCTATCCCTATTTTTGGGCCTTTGTACTCCCATTATGTCAGGCTTTGTCCATATTTCTTGGACTAACAGGTTAAGAGGTATGAGTGATTCTAATAGCCCATTAAATGTCTTAGTTTTGTATTTATTATTGGTGCATTACAAAACAAATAACACTACCTAGACAAATCAGTCTTCTCATACCGGGTCCTGTTCTTTATGTTAACAGTGAACACTTTCTTCTTTGCATTGTATAAACAGTGTGACTATATGGCATGCAAAAATTTTATTCAAAGTTGCGTTAATGCCAGGCAGGGACTATGCACATTTATTTGAAGGGCAAAGTAGTTTGGTATGCCAGATATCTGATGTAAAGTATCTAAGCTGCAGTATTAACTTCTCATTTTTCTTTTAAAAAACACACTAGTTTTGTCTTAACTTTGCACAATCTTTAGTAGCAGTTTACTAACAAATTATGTTTCATAGGATTTATGTAGCTACCATGAAGCTGTGCTAGTGATGCATCTCTCCTTATAGGACTCAGTCTAGTAACCAATCAATGGCATATTTTAGCAAGATTTCATTAGTGACTCACTAGAACTGCTTAGTGGGTACAGAAGTATTAATTTCCGGATAAAATAGATAAGACAAATGCAATAATATATATATATATATGTATTGTAGTAGTGTACATCTCAGACTATGTGACTCCAAGCAAATTACTTGATGTTTGGTGTTCCCCAAAAAAAAGATACTTGTCCCTTGCATGCTTGGATAGCAGTTAGCTAAAAGTTAACTAAAAAAAAAAGAGTATTTTTGTCATCTGTTCCAAAACAATCTGAAGTCTTTTTGATGGCATCCCCTTATTTAAGACATTTTCTATAGTGCTCTACATATGCTGGCAAGAATTTCCTAAACATAGTCGATAAGCATTTAATAATTACACTAAATAGCATGCAGAGTATTGTAAAAACACATCTAGCTTAATAATCCTCTGCATGTTCCCTATAGCCAGTCATTTTACACCTACCATCCACTCAACATTGTCACCTAAAAAAGTAAGGGGACAGTATAGGACTAAATGATGTATTTTCGTATCACTGTTGCAGTATTCATAACCTAAGGGATCTCCTTCCAAGGACAGCCTAACATCTGGCCAGTGTACCACAACCTTTACTTATAGGCTTTGTACACATGTGCACTCCCCACGTAAAGCGTAGGGCATAAAAGTGGCACTCAAAATATCTTTACCATCAGTCTGAATGCCATTGTTGAATGTCAAGTCTGAATGTCTTTCTGCTATTCTGGTTTCCAAGCCATGTTTCAGATAAGTGCCCTGTTGGGGTTTCTTCTTATCTTTGTTTCTTTTATTTTGGGGCTGTTGGGTTTCTGTCATCCAGAAAGGGAAAATGTCAGTGTGGGAGGTAGATTCCCCATAAAGACTGTCATGACCAGTGTCTTTTTTATTTTGGTGCTTCCCATGACCATACCCAGTGTTCTGTCTGCCAGGCCTTCATTCTTAAGACTCTTTGAAGTCATCTTGCCTCCTAATCTAGTTACCTTGAAAACCAACGTTGGTGGAATCGTCCCATCATGAGGTTCAGCAGTCTGCCAGGAAAAAGGACAAAAAACTTAGGTCTGATACGGCTGCTGTCCAGCCTCCCCTGGAATCTCTGTCAAGGCTAGCAAAAGCCCAGAGAATCATCCAGTGTTTGCTTTGAATTCCTCTGCCGTTACCCCATCAGAGGCTGGCATGAATCTGACTTCTCACATGTCCTTGGAGGCCTTACAGACATGTTCTCCTGACACTGAGGGGAATCCTCAACTGATTATATTTGAGGGACTGAGGGCGGATTCCACACATCTTAGTCATGGAGGAGATCCCTAATATGCTTATTGAGTGCCATCAGGGGTCTGACCCTCCAATGGTGTTTCATGCAGACGTCTTGCAGAAGAAGAAACAGAAGATCAAGCAAATTTCCCCTGTAGTTATGGATCACCAGCATAAATGGTATGATTTACCCGGAGATTATTTAATGCCTTAATGGCTTTAAAGCCTCCTCAAGGGGTGTCTGTGTCTGCCCCTCTCTAGTCTTCCACTCCTCTTAAAAGTCCCAGGGAACTACACTCTTCAGATGAAGATCTGGATTGTGCAGAAGACTCCCTTGCTTACTCTTCTCAGATTCCTTCCCCCTTTGACTATGGTTCAGAAGAAGAGGGTTCTGTTAGTCCAAATTCTCCTTTGAAGGAACTCTCCTTTGGGGATACTGATGCCCGCATGATGGAGTTTTTTTAAGTGGGAATGTTCTTAAGTGTCTGACATTCAGAAAAGGTATTATGAGCTCCACCAAATGGAGTCTTCTTAGCCTTAAGTTCTTCCCCCTGTTGTGGCTGCCCTCCTGGATACCTTTTCAGCAGATTCTGTAGCCCCTTATCCTAAACCCCCTGCACCTAAAAAACGTGATAGATTTTACAAAGTGCCTGATGAATGTAAATTCATTTATAAATGCCCTTCTGCTGATCTGTCTGTTGTGTCTATCTCTTCTGACAAGCCCTTCAAGCTGTTGCCCTCTACCAAGTTGCTCCCATCAGATAAGGATAGCAGGGCTATGGAGAGGCTGGACAAAAAGGCTCACACTATTGCTATTTTATCCTTTTGGGCCATTAACTACCAGACTTGCATGACCAGGCATGTTTTGGCCCTCCTTTCTCAGGCTTTCAAAGTGGTTTCTGACCTTCCTGATTCTAAGGGGAAGGCTTCTGCCCTTTCCCTGTTGGACCCTATTTCAGACGTTGCTCACCACTCTGTCAAATCCAGCTACAATGCAGCTGATGCCTCCTCCAGGGCTGCTACCTTTGGTTTTGTTGTAAGGCTTTACTCTTGGCTTTGTCTTCAGGCTCTGCCTGATGACATTAAGGCCAAACTGTTGGATGTTCCTCTGGATAATAAAAATCTTTTTGGTGCTGCTCCTGTTGAACTTTTCAAGTCATTCCCTCTTGCAGGTTGAGAAGAGTTCAGCTCTTTCTCTGTCTGGATGATCTGGTCATTCAGGCTTCTTACCCTTGCACACTGCTTCAGGATCTCCAATTTACTCTTTCCTTGTTACAGAGTCTGGGGTTTACTATAAACTTCTAGAAATCACCTCTGACACCTTCTCAGGGTCATATTTTCCTCTGCTGCAAGTTTCAGACCATCCCCTTGCTGGCATCTTTGCCTGACCCCAAGGACTTGCCTCTCACTGCCTTTTTCCATTCTTTTCTTCCTTTGGCTTTAGCCACAGCCGGAGAATTTCTCAGGGTCCTTGGGTTCATGGCTTCCATCTATCCCGTGCTTCCTGTGGCCAGGCTGCACATAAGAAAGTTTCAATGGTACCTCGAGTCAGTGTGGCTCCAACATTGCCACCCTTTGGACTTCCTGATACCCTTCCTTCCTTGTCTCAAGCTCCAGCTTCATTGGTGGATTCATCAACTTTCTCTCAGCTGGGGATTCCTTTCCAAGTTAAAGCCTGACTCAAGAGCTATTTATAGGGGGGAGGGCCTCTTTCAGCTCTCTCAAGGTTCAGGGTCTTTGGCGTCTGCATCAGAGGTCAGACCCCATCAATATAAAGGAAGTGAGATCTCTTCCTCTAGCACTTCAGGCTTTCCATTCCCCCTTTCATCCCAGGCCCCTCACAGTTTTCACAGACAGCACCACAGTGATGTGGATTGTCAACAAGCAAGGGGGTACAATGTACTGTCTTCTTTGTAGACTAACATTTCGGGTCTGGGATCTTGCTGTCCAAGTATAAAGTGACCCTTCAGGTAGTTTACTTCCCTCAGAGCATAATCTGGTGGCAGACTGTTTAAGCAGGTCCAGCACACAAGCATATAAATGGATGCTTCACAGAGATATGCTCCTGGACATTGTCCATCGTGGGGTATTGCTCAGATAGATCTTTTTGCTTCTCCTCTGCATAGACACCTTCCTCTGTTCTATTCCAAAGTCCCAAGTCCTCTGGCTTGGAAAGTGCAAGCCCTGTATTTTCATTGGAAGCTGATGTTTCTGTATGCCTTCCCTTCCTTTTCTCTGCTGCCACAAGTCTTGCACAGGATCAAGCAGGATTATACCAAAATCTTGCTAATGACTCCCTTTTGGATCAGACACCATCGATTCACCCTTCTTTCTCACTTGGCCAGGAGCAGTCAGCACAATTTACCTCACCAGGTGGATCTTCTCACACAAGACAAGGGGTCTCTTACCTATCCTCACTTGTTTATTGTTCAACTGACGATGTGGGTAATAGAGTTTTTTATCCCTTTTATGCACTTTTTTTCTGAGGATGTGCTTTGGGTCCTGCAAGAGGCCAGGAAACCCACTACCAGAAAATCATGTATGTCCAAATGGAAGCAATTTTCCATCTGGTGCCTCTCTCGCCATCAAGATCCCCAATCTGTGGAGGTTCCTTTGGCTGTCTATTATTTGTGTTATCTGCTCCATTCTGGGTTAGCATATTCTTAAGTGAAAACTCACTTGTCATCAGTCTCTGCTTGTCTACCCTTGACTCTTCCTCTGGTCTCTAGATTTGAGGTCAAGCAATTTCTTAAAGACGTCCTTCTTATCAGGTCTCCCAGGAAGCTAATTCCACCTTCCTGGGACCACAGTTTTGTGCTTGAAAAATTGACTCAGGCTCCTTTTTGAGTCTGCATCATCAGCTTCCTTGCAATATTGTACTTGGAAAACTGTTCTTTTGGCCCTCACTTCAGCTGTGAGAGTGTCTGAACTTCAGGCTCTGATGGCTGTTCCTCCTTTCTTAGTTTTTTTTTTTTACAGAGACAGGGTGTCTCTTAATACTAATCCTTCTTTCATGCCTAAAGTGGTCAATGAGTTGTCCCTTCATTGGCCTGTTCGTCTTCCTTTCTTTTTTCTTTATCCACAGTCTGACAGTGAGGTTTTTCACACCTTGAATTTGCATAGACAACTCGGATATTATTTGGATAAATCTGAAGTTGTTTGAAAATCTGAGCAGCTTTTTGTTTCCTTTCATCCCAGGTCATTGGGTTTGGCTGTTTCTAAGCAAAACATCTCTTTCTGGATTTCTAAGGCCATTTTGTTTTGTTATTCTTTTCATGGTAAATGTCTTTCCTCTTCAGTAAAAGATCACTCTGCCAGGACTGTTGCCTCTTGTGGTGCTTTTTACAAGGGACTGGATACCAATTCCATCACTGAGGCTACTGCTTGGTCCTCTGTTCTTGCTTTCACTAAGCATTACAAGTTGGATGCCATTTCCAGAGTCAGATTCCTGGAGGGATATTCCATGCTGTCTTCTCAGGCTTCCTCTTGAGCTTTTGTACTGTCCCTTGTGTTAGGAATACTACAACAGTGATATGGAAGGACATAGTACAGTTGTGGAAAATCTTAATGTAACAGTAGATCTCTTCTCTTCACTGTTGCAGTATTTGCTTCCTCCCTCCTACCCCCTCTGCTGTACCTATTCTTTCTTGCCCTTCTGGCTGAGGGGCTGTTCTCCTTTATCACCTTTTAGATGCACATGTTCTTCCTTGTCTGTATATTCAGTTTCCCCATGGGCTTTTCTAGTTCTGAGTGTGTGCACCCGTATGTCACCTTTATGCCCTACTCCTTGTGCAGGGAGTATACGTATGATGTATGGCACCTATAAGTACTATGCTCTGGTATACTGGCCTGAACATTGGGCTGCCCTTGGTAGGAGATCCCTTAGGTTATGAATACTGCAACAATGAAGAGAAGAACATCTGCTGTTATGGTAAGATTATACACAACTGTACTTTCTTTTCTTCTAAACTCATGTATATCCTTCTTTAAAAATCTTTCCTATAACTCTTTACAAATATGACCCCTTATATGAACCCTATAGCCCCTTTACAAACCAAACGTATCAAAACAAATTCCTGCCCCTGGCTATCCCAAGAAACTAAATTGATAATCACTCAGAGAAACAAAAAGTGGAAACTGTACCAAAAACAGAAAAACCCCACCACCCTCCAAGAATATAAACATCTTCGTAACCTGGCCAAAAAATCAATAACAAAAGATCGCAAAAACTACTACAGCAGTGTGCAATACAAACACTCAAACAATCCAGAGACATTCTGGACATCCATCTCTTCAATATTCAACCCTGGTAATACTTCCAACCCCTGCCCCAATCCCAACCTCTCAAGTCTTGAAACGGCCACTAACTTCAACACATTTTTCATTGATTGTATAGCTAAATTATCCTCCACTTTCCCCAATCCATCCATCATTACTAACCCCTCACCCTGCACCCCAAACCCTCTCTCTCACCCCCCTCCTCCACCACTATTCTCACTTAAAACTGTCTCCATCTATACTATAAAAGGACTACTGCAAAAGCTAAAACCATGCCGCAATGCCCCTGACAACCTTCCAGCAAATTTTCTTCAAATATCAGCCGAATCTATAGCCTATCCCATATCCATCCTCATTAATAGATCCATTCAGGAATCCTATGTACCAACCATCTGGCGTTATGCATACATAATTCCTCTCCACAAAGGTGGTAAGAACACAGACATTACCAACTTCAGACCCATAGCTATACTCTCTCCTCTCTCTAAAATTCTAGAGAAAGCCATCCACTCCCAGCTCATGCCATATCTAATCCAGCACAAACCCCTCTCTCCCACCCAGCACGGCTTCCGCCCATGCCACAGCACCATGACAGCCCTCATTTCCTTCCTCGAAACAGTCAATCTAGCACGTGAGAGCGGCAAATACGTATCTTCTCTTTTTCTTGACCTCTCAAAGGCATTCGACACTATTTCCCATTCCTTCCTCCTGTCCCAGCTCTCACACTTGCATCTATCTCCCTCAACCCTAGACTGGTTCTCCAGCTACCTTTCCACGCACCAGCAGGCTGTACAATGGAAAGAGTCAACCTCCCCTTTCTTACCTACACCCACAGGAATTCCCCAAGGATCAGTACTTGGCCCTCTGCTCTTCAACTTAACAACTTCATTAACAACTTTCACCTCTCCATCCCTGAAGCCTCGGTCATCCAATACGCAGATGACTCCACTATAATCTGCTCAGCCTCCTGCCCCTCCAAACTTCTACTTAATACCCAAACAGCCTTCTCCAAAATTGAATCATGGATGCAATCGCATCACTTGGCCCTAAATGCCAACAAAACAAAGCTAATGATATTTACTCCCACTAAAACTTCCCAGTTCCACAAAGTCCAATTTTCCATCAAAAGCCACAATAACACCCCTCTTGAAATTGTTCCTAGTACCAAACTACTTGGCATTACCATCGATGAAAACCTAAAATTCGACTCCCACATCCTCTCAGCAATCAAAAAAACCCACCAGAAAATCGGCCTCCTCTACAGACACAACTACTATCTTCCCGTCATACCCTTGCATCTAACTTCCTTCTCCCCTCTCTCTTGTACAGTGCTCCCCTATTCTCCAACCTACAACTCGGACTCCGTGCTAAACTTGAGGCCTGTTACAACAAAATCTGCAAATTTGCAACCAATTCTAAGAACTCTTCCCATCACTGTCACTCCCTACACACCCTAAACTGGCTAGAACTCCACAACCACCTAAAGTACCTACAACTTACAACAGCCCATAAACTCATCTTTAAACCAGCAGAATGCCCCTCTCTTGCTAAATCTCTAACACCCTACACACCTACCCGCACCCTGAGATCCACAGGCCAAAACCTCCTGCATGTACACAAACCCATCCACCCAACTGGTAAACTACTACTATCCCACACTATAGCCAAACTATGGAACAATCTCCCCACACCACTACGTAATATACCTAACCACAACAATTTCAAATCCATGCTTCTCTCCCATCTCTCCTCCAAATGGGAATGTCCTTCACATGCTCCCACCAAAAACTCCAACACTACTAACTCCACACCTAAATCATCATTTCTTTGCCTACTTTAACTTAATTCAGAGATCTTGCTCAGAACAACTTTTCATAAATCTTTTGCATGCATGCCTCTGGCCTACCTTACTCATATTCTCAAACTTTCATTGTTTGTTTTTCTTATCCATTGTACCCATAATATTGTTTTCCTCTGTAATATTGTTAATTTGTCTCTATTCGTATGTATTTGTATGTCTGTTTGGGGCTTTTCCCCTCGGGTCTCCACTGAAAAAGGGTAATTCTTACCCAGCTGGACCAACCCGGTTAACAAATGCAAATAAATAATAAATAAATAAATGACTTTGTGTACGTTTTAACTGTTGTAGAGCCTAACCCTGACCATATTGTGTGTAACCACTAGAACTCTGGGACACCTGAGTAACTCCAGAACCTTCTGTAATTGATTGGTGTAACAGTAGAGATTCCACATGACCCCATAACTTTCTGATATCATATCCCTTTATTGCTACCGTACCCTAATTAGACAAGAGCTTCAGAAATCCATAATCTTTCCAATACTCTGCAGTTATTCTAAAGTGGACCCTACTCAGGCTGTTCCTTTTCTGTCACAGATGCACATGCAAACCCGCATATAAAACCTACTCAGATATTCCTTCTGTACCGGTGCATGTTATCAGTACTAAAGCAACAGGATACTAAGTAGTACCCCTGCGTTCAGCATGCCCGGCTCTCCTTTCCATTGATGTGTAAGCAGTAGAACGATTAGTGGGATGGGAAAGACCTCACAATCCAAACTGAAAGCATATGCCAACTGTCTATATTCTTTAAAAAAGAAAGTAACACACAAACAAACTGATAAAGGCAGTGTGAAATTCTTAAACAAAAACACTGCTTTTCATTTGGGCATCATCCAGCCCTTCCGCCAGTTCTTCCTTATCATTCTGCCCACCTAGAATACCATAAAAGATAAATGCTGTGTGTCAAAAGGACATCCCCAACAATCTAAGTTTGTGAGGCTTCAGCTTCAGACCCACCCTTTGTAATCACTCCCCCTTGTTCAAAGTAAAACAGTGGACTTTTTAATGATATCGACTGTATAGTTCTACATCTTTCATATGTAATTTGTGTAATTTGCAAGAGATATATATTTTGACAGTGTCTCATGATTTTTTTAGTTCATGCAATATTTAAAGAAATCAGTATCTCCAAAACATTTCCTACCTTTCCATTAGACACTGCATGTGCCCAATAATAAAATTATATTTTCCTTTCTAACTTTAGACCTACTTCCAAAGTCCTTAGCTTTGCCATATTTACAACAGTATCCTCCACACCACTCTGTCAAAAGCAAACACTCCTTTGTGTCATATGCCATTAAAACAAACTCATTAAGATATACTTGGATATTGCCCTTTACCGTATTATTCTGCCATGTAGCAGCCTTCTTTTCAGTCAAAGCCAAATACTTATGGATTACTGGCCAACATTTTGTGTTATGTTTTTATACCTTCACTCTACTAGATGACTTTGTTATAGCCATGTCAGATGGCAGTCTGGTCTGACTTCCATTTTTTTTCTATAAGCAATAAAAAGTAATGATATGCTGCTCCTGAACCATGAATCATTATCCACATAATAAATGCGACCTGAAAGTTTGCATGCTGCAACTGGAATCTAAAGCCACTTCAAGAATATTGTATTATTTGGGTTGGCTCTCTTCAAGAATGCTGTAATAATTTAAATTCTCATTGTATCACACCAAAATCAGTTCCCTGAGAACAAAATTAATGCATTTGAAATATTTCTCATTAGTTAAACTTGACACTGATATGTATTTTACCTCAGAAGAAATTTAATAGTAATGTTTTTTAACGAATTTTATTGTATTGGATAGCTTGGACTCTTCAACGTTTTTATGTTTTAGTTTTACGGTATGAATTGCAGTCACAATCGTTTCTATTTTTTTATGTCTGAACTATTTAATTTTTTCATTAAGAACTTTTTTAATCTGTTTAAAAAATGTCAACAAAATTCGGCTAAATAAATTATTATTGCCCATATAGAGCAATACACACACACTCGCACGTACACACACACACACATATATATATATATATATATATATATATATATATATATATATATATATATGTATTTATTTATTTATAAGAACAGCAGGAATGATCCAGACAGTGGTAGTGACCAGACCATACAGCTCACATAAAATATACGAATATAAAAATCCACAGAGATAGTCCTTGAAATAAAATCGTTCTTTATTGTGCACACTGGTAAGCGGTTTTGCATAAAGCTTCTTCAGACCAAAACCAAAGTACAACGTTACATTTCCCTCTTTTCTATTATACTATTCTCCAGCCAATCAGGACATATAACTAATCATCTCAGTTTTCAAAAACATAAAGGGACAATATCATTTATTCAAAAAATAAATAGTTATGCCCTACAAAAAACACTAAATGTCATGTACCTCATCAAAATGAGAGTGAAAAATCATAAACAGCAGTACAAGTACTAAAATATCAACTGATGTTAATATATCGAAAATCACACTGAAAAAATGTGCATACTAAAAAAGGGGGGGGGTGAACATCATGTAACCGTCTATCAAAATTAAAACCAGAGCACAGACATACATGAGTTCACTATTATTGCAAGTATATATCTACTTTCCAATATACATGTGTAAGTGAAAAACATGTATAAAATGTGAATAAATACCATAGCAAAAGCGCGAGTATAAATAAAACTTATTACATTAATGTATCACATCATGACCTTTATAAAAAACGTGATACTGACTATCATAATTTTAATAAAATCCATATATTTATAATATGGGTTTTAACCCACATGCAGTCTGCTATCTTTAAGGAAGGGCTTCAGTGAGGCTCTTTTATTCAGTCCTTTGCCTCTGTCAGCCCTTAACATCAAAATTCACTTTACTTTCCTTCCCTCAGTGCAGTTCCTTATATCTCCTCCCCGAGCATGTGACCTTACTGTATTGATAACCATGAATCTAATGGCATTATTATCTCCTGCCATAAGAATATGTTTTGCAAGTGCATTAGTGGGTAATCCCACTCTTATACCATAAAAATGTTACTTTATTCTATGCCTGAACATCCTGTCGGTCTTCCCAACATAGAAAGACTGACAGGTGTCACAAACAGCAAGATAAACCACATGTTTGGTGGCACAATGTTCTACAACAGAAAATCTATGGCACTTTCCTGTATCATGGTGGATGAACCTTCCAGTAGCGTCTGTATGCCCACAGAAATTGCACTGTCCACATGCAACAGTACCTGCACCCACTTCACGTTCTTTCTTGTAGAATGGTTGACAGAGAATCCTCTTAAGGTTCAGTTTATTTTTGAACCTAAACTTGGGTCGATACCCCACAATGTCCCTGTTGTCAGAATTGCTGGTAAGAAACCCCCAATGTCTGTCAATAACCTCATAGATCTTCCTGTTGTCCATAGTATAAAACATTGGTATCCTAATCTCAGAACCATGTGCCCAGTCACTATCTATTGCCTCATATTCTATCCTGTCAGAAAAGAAGAGGCTCGCTCTCCCTAATCTGAGAGAGTCTATATGTTGCAGTCCTTCCTATACTTCATTTTGACTATATCCCCCCTTTATAAACCTTTGCTGCAGATCACTAAGCTAAGAATGATAACCACCATCAGAGGCATTAAGGTGTGATACACGCATCCCTTGTCCTTTAGCACATTTTTAAAAATATATTGTGGGTGCATACTGCGTCTATGAAGCAGTGTATTTCTGTGACACTTCTTCCTGTGGACACCAGTGTTGATATGTCCATTGTCTAACCTGTCAATATAGACATCCAAATATTCAGTCCTACTAGGGGATGAGGCCATAGTGAATTTCAAATAATTGGTCATTCTATTAATATTCATAACAAATTGATCCAGCTGTACAATACTTCGCTGTCCATATGAAAAAAACATCATCCACAAAATGTCGGTAAAAGGGGATACACCTCTTAAAGGCATTTGTAGGGAACAATGCATCCTCTTCCCACAATGCCAGAAACATGTTGGTGTAGCTATTGGTAAATATATCACCTGGTCAAAAAGGAATACAGTGTTCTCAAGGATGACCTTGAGGAATAGATATATGAGATCTATGTGTCTTTCCCCATAATCACTATGTCTGTTCAAATATTGTTTCACTGAATCAATGCCTGCCATATTGGGAATGATAGTGAATAACGACTGCACGTCTAAGGTTACAAAAACAAATTGTGTGTCTACTGCCAATCCACTGGTAAAGCTGTATAAATCCAACAAAAATTGTTTAGTGTCCCTCAGGACCACTCTATTGGTGTCAAGCACCGGACATAAAAACCTTTCCACATAAAGTGAGAAGGGCTCGGTGCACCACCCCCTACCAGACACAATCGGTTTCATGGGGGTTATTTTCATCTTTGTGGATTTTCGGTAATCCTTGTATAGCTGGTAATGTGGGATATTCGACATCAAGGAACCTATATAAGTCTGCAGTTAACTGGTTACTCAACCATATCATCTAACATTGAACTAATTCTATATCTAAGGACATCCACTTCATTCATACTGATTGCAGCATAATACCTAGCATCACTCAACATGACTTCCATCGAATATTGATATTTATCCCTATCCATGATTACCACCAGCCCACCCTTGTCAGCTGGCCTAGTGATTATGGTGTTATCTTCCTGCAATGTTTTCAAAGCTTTTTGCTCCTTGAAATTCAAATTATACTTGATCCTATACTTACTTTTATTATTATGCTTGTTATTAAAACATTTGTATAGGTCATCCTCCACTAATTTATAAAAAGCTTCTACCAGTGGATGGTAGTTAGGTATATACAAGCTTGGTCTCTTGAAGCATTTACCATAATCATGCACATTTCCACCAAATTCTAATTTCAGCATCACACTCCTGCTAAACATTTTAACATCAATTAAAACATCAGTAACATTGCCTTAACATGTAGGAATAAAGTTCAACCCTTTATTCAAGACAGAGTATTCATCATTGTCCAAAATACGTTTTGAAATTTTCCAAACTAAACAATCCCAGTCTGGTTCCACATCTTTTAAAGGGATTGAGTGGGTTCCCTCTCGGACGAATATTTCCGTTTCTGTCTCCTTTGACTGATTGATTGTGTTCTCCTCATCCCCCTCTCTACAGAAATAGGCAAAGGGAGCTGAGGAAAATCCTTAACACCACAGTTTCCATTCTATTGCACTTGTACTGGCCATTGCAACCTGATTAATCCTAGGCCATACGTCTAATTGGGTTAGGCCCTCATTCCCCATAACTGATAAATGGGGGCCCGTATTCTCAGTGTCTTTCACATTGGAGTCACTTCCATATTAGCTATGTTCACATCATTAATCACAGTTTGTATTTCCTGAGAACCAGTCACAGTCCCGTTGTTCTGTGAGTTAGCATTATTCAATCTTATTTCAGTGTTAACTAGGGGTTCAGTATTGCTATCATTAACCTGGATTTGACGTCTGTCCATATCTCTTACCCTAGACCAAGTAAATACATTGCCCAGCTAGAAATCCTTCATGTCTGTCTATTCTACCCCTCTTTTGTTGTAAAAGTCTCCTCTCATATGCTATGACACCATCTAATAGACCATCCAACAGACGATCTACGGCACCAAAGCCGCCTGTTGTTTTATTCTGGTTTGAAGACATCAAGTTAGGTATTGGGCACTAACCTCTAGTTTGAGTTGCTGCCACTTGGTTAAGAGGGCTGGATACTGGGCGCCATATGTTGGCATCTTTAAGACATGAAGTCCTCTCAGTATTATCTTTCTTTTCAAACAAACCTCGAAGTGTTGCCTTTGTGTTTGCAAATGCTTAAGTTTTAAAAAATCCAACTCCAGTTTGTCAGTCGCCCTCTTCAAACTCTCAGCTTCCACAACATCCACAGGCGACACCGTCTTGACGGAACTAACCTCGTAGAGAAGAAGAGGATTACTTCCATTCCTCATGCAGGCATTAAACCTGTCCAATGGGCTTTCTTCATTTCGCATAGACCCAACTGGTCCATAATCTAATTTGATGTTTAATGCTGAACCTTCTGCCATGTCCATAAGAGGTGTTACAAGAATAATGAATAAAAAACAGTACCACAAAATACTCTCCAGGGTAAATGCACCACTTTAGTAAAATGAACAAATAAGAACAGCAGGAATGATCCAAACAGTAGTAGCAATCATACAGCTCACATAAAATATACGAATATAAAAATCCATTGAGATAGTCCTTGAAATAAAATCGTTCTTTATTGTACACACTGGTAAGCGCTTTCGCATAAAGCTTCTTCAGACCAAAACCAAAGTACAAAGTTACATTTCGTCTCTTTTCTGTTGTACTATTCTCCAACCAATCAGGACATTTAACTAATCATCTCAGTTTTCAAAAACATAAAAGGACAGTGTAATTTATTCAAAAAATGAATAGTTACGCCCTACAAAAAACACTGAATGTCACGTACCTCATCAAAATGAGAGTGAAAAATCATAAACAGCAATACAAGTACTAAAATATCAACTGATATTATTATATCAAAATCACACTCAGAAAATGTGCATGCTTAAAAAGAGGGGGGTGTGAACATCATGTAACCATCTATCAAAATTAAAATCAGAGTGAGCACACATACACACACACACACACATACACACACACACACACACACACACACACACACACACACGCACACACCCACATACACACACACACACACACATATACATTTTATATATATATATATATATATATATATATAGGTCTGCTTTGTTTCATTGAATCTCATTTCACTGAATTTCATTTCACCCCGACCACATCGCTGAAAACACAAATTACTGAAAACTCATTTCACTGAACTGAACTTAGTATATATGGAACTGTGTAGAGTACTGTAAGGCAAGTAAAAGGTATATGTCCTTTTCTCCTCTGTAGTGCAATCCTGGAGTTAGTATATGTAGTTAGGCGGGGTGTGGGGGGCACAGCCCCCCACATTGGGGGGGTGTGGTGGGAGCACAGCCCCCCCACCTTGTTTGTTTTATATTGTAATTTCCCAAAAACTTCAAAACAATACATTTTAAACAATAGACATGCATAGTTACAACACCAATGACTAACTCTGTCCAGAAGACAATATGTACTCAAAGTAAGTGGGAGGCTACACCCCCACACCCCCACCAAGTATATATACTAACTCTAGGATCGCACTACATTAGGGAAAAGGGCATATACCTTTTACTTGCCTTACAGAACTCTAGACAGTGCCATATATATACTAACTGCAGTTCAGTGAAATGAGTTTTCAGTAATTTGAGTTTTCAATGAAGTGGTCGGGATGAAATTAAATTCAGGGAAATGAGATTCAACAAAACAAAGTACACCCATATATATATATATATATATATATATATATATATATATATATATATATATATAAAGTGTGTGTGTGTGTGTGTTTAAAAAGAATGATAAAGGAATTATAATGAAACCATTGACATTGATCTTAAAATTCACTTGTTCTTGAAAAGATATGTATTAAAACAAACATAAAAGGTTACAGCAACTGATAGAAACTAAAAGTGAATGAGTAGAAATTTTTGATCAACAGCTAGAAGTATAATTATTAAATTATGGTGTGGGGGACACTGGGTATACTCAAACTTGTTACAAAAATTCATTTAGGAATCAACAATTAGCATTGTAAAAATGTGCACATTCAGCTATCACAGCATCTTGGGGTGAGGGGGGGCACTTCCTGTATTTTTCTTATATCGTTTTCTGGGCCAGAAAAATCTCCCACTTCTTCTCCTAGAGAGAGAAGAGTTGCTGTAGACAAGGGTGTTTATCTTACTACAATTAAAATGTGATTTACCTATTACTGCCAATGCCTCAAAGAATAATGTCAGAACATTGTGAACTACCTGCAACAACATCTGCTGATTTATCTCTCGATATACTAAAGAAGAACATCATTGTACCATATTTAATAAAGCCAAATGTCTCCCACTTCATACCAGGTCTTCCCTATTCTTATCTGGTCTCGTCTACAAATTGCTTAATCTTAATTCATTCTCCTTACTTGCAGGTAGATTTTCTAAGAGGTTAGCTGCATACAACCTAAGATCCTTTCCTTCGTCATCAACCAACATATGGCAACACTCTTTCTTCATAATTGTCCCAAACGTTTGGGCATCCATGCCCACACAAATTAAACCAGTTATCACCTTCTCAAAAATTCATTGCAAACTAAAATCCTTCTTGTTCAAAGAAGTGTGAAGTAAATGCTTTTGCAACAGGGGTGCCATCTCAATAAACCATCCACACCCTTTTCTGACTGTATTATCCTCAATCTACAGCACACAACTGCCACTATGAAACAGCACCAACTCCTCTCTCCCCTTCCTCATACCTCCATTTTGATTCTCTCTTCCATCCTTCCTCCCCCTTTCATCCCCTCATATCTCTACCTAGTTAGTTCTCTTCTTTCTTCACCTCCTTCTCTTTTATTTATTTTTTTTCTTCTTGAAATATTGTGTAAAATTCATTGAAGATTTACCACACTCCGTTCATTACTTGTCTGCTTTGTTGGTTATTATATTAGTTATCCATATTTTTAGGTGTTGTCTTTATATTGCTTTGCATTTCATTGTATATTTATTCTTTGTAACCACGGGCTAATCTTGAAAAATGTCTGAGTGAATCAGAGTTCTTCCCCACTAATCAAATAAAGTAAAATAAAATAAATAAAATAAGTACCTTGTATACAGGGAGTGTGACTTTAACCAATCTAACTGGCAGAGAGTTAAACATGTGTTTTATAATCCAAATGTATATTTTCCTGGTCATCAGTATGCAGTGTTTCAATGAAATCTATTTATTAGTTTATTTATTTTACATTCTTTAATTGCATAAGTGGACTGCTCCAAGAAGCATTACCAGACACAATCAGGACTACATAGCAAGAGCACATTACATGACAAGAAAAGTGCCATATTTTAATACAAAAACATTGCTGCAAAGTATACATAAAAATAATCTTAGAAAAACAGATAATTCACATGTTTTGCAGCACAGAATAGTACCTATATTATATGTATAGAGATTGTCACTCAGTAGAACTTTAACAAATAGCATTAACATTTAGTAAAATATTTACTAAAATATCCAAGTCTTTATAATATGCTTTAGATTTAATTTGCCATTAATAGCATAATGGTGCTTGAAGTTAGTCTTTCCAAAATGCAGAACAGCATATTATCAGTATTAAATAAAACTGTGGTCATTTGACCATCTTCCAAGAATATTAAGTCATTTCTGTTGGAGATTATGATCATAGAAGTTACAGCTGCAATTTTGCTACATACACACATTTGATTTTAGGAAAAGACACCATGAGCAAGTTAAACATTGGCCCTAGTACTGAAACCTGGTGGGCCTTAGTGATATTTCTAGTGTTTTAGAATTATGGTCACCCCAATCTGACACTAAAGAAATGGTCTTAATAATAGATACTAATTCAATATAGAACATAATGGCTCACCTTCAAGGATTTTTAAATATGAAATAAATTATCTGTGAGGAATGTGTCGCATTTTCTGCAGATGCAAATAAATATTGTCAGCTAGAATGCCAGAATCGACTACCTCAACCACATTGTAGTATAACTCCAACAAATTAGTGCGACAAGCTTCCTTTTGGTAAATTTTTGCTGTTG
Source organism: Protopterus annectens (assembly GCF_019279795.1). Classification (NCBI taxonomy): domain Eukaryota; kingdom Metazoa; phylum Chordata; order Ceratodontiformes; family Protopteridae; genus Protopterus; species Protopterus annectens. The sequence continues at coordinate 419,694,999 of NC_056736.1, forward strand.
TATGCATCATTTACTGTAGATTCTAACGGTGTTAGTTTAAAAACTAAGTTTTAAAACATCTTACCAAAGATACCAGGTGGGCATATGAATCTATAATTTCCTAGAAAATGATCATCACCACCTTTGAACATAGAAATTATTGCAGCTTTCTGGCATATAACTGAACAGTTTTCTTAAACACGTGAGGAAGTATGGATACTAAATTTTGCCATGCTTTTGCCATAAAATATCTTGGGACCTCATCCAGACAAAACATTTATTTAACTTTGATACTTTTAATCTCACTATCTACCCATTCCTCACTGATCTCTGCTTGACTGCAGGTGCAATGGTAAGGAAGATCAGCCTTAGTTCTAATTACTATAAGAACAAAACCAGCACTAATGGCACTAAATGTGTTTGCCTTTTGTCTGTGTTAGAGGTAATGTTACCATTATTTCTCAAAGTGATGTATCTCTTGTTCTAACAGAGGAGCAGAATGATTTATCATCCTTTTATTTTAATGCAAGTTTGCTTTCATACCACTCTTTCTTTTTCCTGATCAAGTTTCTCAGTGCTGTAGAAATAACATCAAATATGTTTTTGTTCCTTAATAGAGAAAACTTATTGAATACTTTGCAGCAATATTTTTTTTTCTTAATATATTTTGAAATATTTTTACACCACCAGTGTGATTCACGTCACTGACTATTGTTCAGTGTTTACAATAATTTCACTATCAACAATGGTATTAATCTTGTTACCAAGTAACGTCCAACAGACTTCCACATTAGCATCACTCATAGCTGTTCTACAATCCTGTTGCTCAATATTTATGGATGGCTGGATGAATGGATGTATGTATGTAGGCAGGTAGGGTGCCTATTATTTCATTGAATGGCCACATTGTTGAATGGCATTTCATCGGATAATGCCATTCGTCGAGCCATTCTGACTGAGATCACATTACATCAGGGATCAGGAAATGTACCCTTTCCCAAATGTAGTGCGATCTCAGAGCTGATACATATAATTAGCAGGAAGTGTGCAGCCCCCCTCCCCCCACATGGAGGAGAGTTCGATGAACAGCATTTCTGATGAAATGCCATTCAGTGGAATAAAATAGACACCATAGGTAAGTAGTTGTTTAGCTGTAACAGTATGACTGAGTTTATCAGACACTTTTCAGTAAATTCCTAGGGAGAGAAGTTCTGTTCATAGCTACATATTTATCAATACACAAAAAATGCAGAACACGGCTGGATGACCTTCACTTCACTTTTAAATCAAGGTACACAATATCAGTAAGCGCTTTCGTCTCACAATAACAATCACAATAAGAGACTTCTCCAGACTGAAATAATCATCACATGGCACACTTTCAATACTCCTCTTAAGGCACATGATGTATCACATGATTTTCACTGACTTCACATGACTAAAAACAGCTTAAAATAATATAACATTACCTATATATTTATCAAAACAAGCAAAAACTAAGTAGAACATAATCAAAATAAGGAAAAAATAATTAAAAGAAGTGCTAAATTTTGCCTGCGAGTATGGAATAAAAGTGAGTATACAGGCAATTATATTGTATTTTATCTAGTGTGTAAGAAAGAGGGTGATTACACAAATAATATGCATAGTTATCACTGATAATACTTCAAGAAATTAGAAACCTAACCATCTGTTGACTAGTTTTTTGTACAGAAGTGAAAAGTGATATCTAGGTGGTCAGAATTTCCTAAATTATGTGTCGCATGAATATCCCTAATTACGTAGAATGACTAAAAAATAAATGCATTAAGTTCCACCAGAGTGGAAAATGCGATTATAGTTAGTCTGCACTATTTTGGGTAGGCAATATCTTGAGTTTATTCTTCAAAGATGTACAAGTCTACCAGTCCAGATGAGGAAAAGTAATGTCACCCAATATCATACTATAACCCAGATTAAAGCTCTCAGTAAGAGACAAATTAAAACTATTCTCCATTTGTGATGATAGGTTGGGGCTTTTGTAAAACTGTTATAAAGTTACATGGATCTGTTTTGAATGCAGTTCTCCATCATGATTCAATAAATTGGGCTGAAACCATAGAAAAGGAAGAAATGGATTGAATTCAAAACCCTGCAACTACTAACTCAAGGACTGCATACAGATTATATACAAATGGGGAGGGGAAGCAATTCCCCTATTCCATTGCAACTGATCTCAGAAAAACAGACTACATGCCATACCTTTATAATAAAAGTAAATGGTAAAACACTCGGTTTACACTGCTAAATAACTTGTATGTGTCATTTTGTGATAAAATGCATAAAGACATGTACATTGAATGAATACATGCTTCCCACCTATATCTGTTTTTCATATTTTTACTTTCATACCAAGTGTATGTGTATCTTCATGAGTCAGCAGTAGAGAAGCCTCTAACTTGATGTTAATATAAAGACCAACACCTACTCTAAGCTTCCAAAAATCATGGTAACCCATGAATCTATAAAGAAACTTGACTGAAAATATTAAACAATGAAAGTGACACTGCTTAGAGGTGACCTGTGCTTGACATAAAAGACACCCTTAAACCCAATACCCATGGACCTACTGCATATCAGCAAATCAAATAGCATCAGAAATACTCAGTCTAGGGATCTGAACCTTGTCTTCAACATAAAAAGAATGGTTTGGGAGGACACTTATATCTCACAGATGATACCATTGCTCTGGAACTGTCTCCCTATCAATGTTAGAGAAATCTTATCCCTGTCTGTACTCAAGAACAAATTGGATCTATGGATGGGTAATTGAAATTTTACCACATGACTGCCTTCTGTACTACTAATGAAAAAAGGCAGCTTCTAAATGCTTTATCCCACACATGGATCCCCAGAAATTATCTATGGTATGATCCCAATTATTTTCATTGGGAGTAATATCTAATTATTGACCATGGGATGGGTACGGCCAGTCTAACTCAAAGCAGGATAGGGTAACTCAAGCACCAAAAGGGGAGCTGACTAGGTTTATAATGGTCTGCAAAGGCAACTAGCCTAGCACATATTTATGAACCTATAAGTGTGTTGCTGCAAAGAGTTAAATTGCTTATTTGTTTGTTTTTAATAAATATCAACTTTATTGATGGCAGCACTCAATATAAAACATATCAGTTGACATAAAATCCGAGATGGCCCTGTCTCTGCACATCATAAAGCTGAACATATACAGATTAATTAAAACTGTAACTAGGGTCTGTTGCTTAAACAACATAGTGAAATACTGTATAAAGTGCGTCACAAGTGCCTTCCCTTGATGAGTTCCCACACACTAAATCCACTGTTACATATACAGTTCTACTACCCTTGTTCTTTATCATTTGACTATTTTTCATGAACATGTATGTTCACTTCCAGGAAAAATTACACCATACTGCTAACTGTATTTGTATCGTACCATTAACCCTGCCCAAAGCACATATAGCTATCCTTAACTAATCTCCTTATAAAAAATATATTGACTACTTCAGACCATGTTCCACACATTTTCAAGTATTACCAACAAGACAACAGTGATTCTCTTCATTTCAATCTAGGCAAGGACATTTACCGCAAACTTCTCCACAGACTCGGTTTGCTTACATGAGGCAGGGGTTGTTTGATATACCCCAACCTGGTAACTCTCCAGATAACTGAGTGGATGATAGAATTTTAATACCTTTTAGGCACCTTTGTTCTGAGGACGTGCAGCAGGTACTGAAGGAGGTTAAAAAAGCGCTCCTAGAAAATCATTAATGTGCAAATGGAAAAGATTTTCTATTTGATGCTGTTCCAGGAGCCATGAGCCAGAACCCTGTCCAGGACTGTCTGCCTCTGATTCTTGTTTATTTGTGTGCGTTAATATCCCTTTTCTTATTCCTCTGTCAGGATGCATTCTGTCTGCCATTTCCGCTTGTCCACCTTTTTATCCGTCTTTCTTCCCATGCTCAAGTTAAACAGTTTTTGCAGGGAGTATTACATGTCCCTTCCTTAGGATCTGAACTTTGTACTTGAAAAACTTACTATTTCTCCATTTGAACTAGTTCATCTGGCTGAGTTGAGGTTCTTAAAAGTAAACACTATGGAACTCACAACAGGCAGTTTTAATACAAAATGTTTTAATACAAAATGTTAAGTGCTTTCGCCTTTTGGTCAGGTGACATCATCTGAACATCATCAACAGAGCATCACTTCTTTTTAATACAACACACTACCACATGATAAATATTACTTATGTGTGCACATATTTCTTAAAACACAGCAGCACAATAAAACTGACCATTTAATACCACAATTATTAAAAAACTAAACATAATATGATTTTAATTTTAAATTGCAAGAAAGTGAAACTTGAGCATTTAAACCTGGAAAATTGTCTGCTCCCATCTGGAGGTGCAAAAGTAATTCACGGGCTTCTACCACCTAATTCCATGCACTCCCCAGAGATTTTTATTCCCCTTGTTTAATATAAAAAACAAAAACAAAAAAAAAAAAAACATGACCAGGATTTTTAAAATGTGCTTGTGGAGAGCATTGAAACTTGCTTTCCTGGAAATATCATACATATATTCATAAATCCTCTCTCACAAGCATTGTTCAGCCTTCCCTCTGTAAAAGTGTATATGGATCTTACATTGGGCAATGTAAATTACCCTTTTGTACCACAACTGTAATATCTTTTACTTTGCATGCATTCTTTATTAGTTGTATATATACCAGAACCCTTATAAATATAGGCACATTGCTTTCACGTGCAATTCTTAAATGTGCCTATTTTTTTTCTAACTAACAGATGTAACTGTTGATTGGGGTTCAAAATGTTTCTTAAAGGACTTTTCCTTTCGGTAACCAAATTTAGGGTAAGACCCCAAAATATTGGACACTTCACTGTTTTGGAAAAAATTTCCAAATGGTGGAAACAATATTCCTGACTGAATCTGAATCCAAGTTATATGTAATAAGAGGACTAAGGAAAAATGAGAAAAAGAACCCTCTCCATTGTTGGAACTCTACTTGTAAAGTGTGATCCTCATAAGGGCAAATAATACCCCCACATTCCTTTTGTTCACCACTTCAGAAAAATATTTTCCAAGAATGTAATTGGGTACCCTCTATTGATCAGCATGGTCTTCAAATGGTCAACCTCATCTAAAAACGTGTTGTGGTCAGAAACCACTCAAGCCAACTGCATCATTTGGCTTTTAACCAAGGCTTGTTTTTTTGGTGCAGGAGTAGAAGCTTCTAAAATGTAGTAGAGAATAAGAATAAGTAGGTTTTCTGTAAATATTAAATTGAAAGATTTTGTTACCACATCTTTGGTAATTTCAACATCTTTTTTTTTTTTACTCATTTTTTTGTGATAAGATAATAACACATGGTAACAATCTAAACTACTATTACTAAAATTGTTTAAAAAAAAACAAAAAGAAAAAGAAGTACACAAAAAAGAAAAAAACTGTTTACAATGTATGCAAAGGCCTGAAAGGGAATTGAAAAAATACAGTTCTAGATGAATGAATAAGTAGATAAAAGAATTTTATTTCCCATTATGAAGAGGCAAAAATCATCTGAAGAGTACCAATGTGTTAACACTTTCTACCAAGGATTATTAATAAAGGGCTTTGGATGGATTCTCACTTCTTTAATTTTGGTTTCCTTGTTATCTGTTTCTCTTAGGAGAGATAGGAATTTGGCAAAGGATGGTGCATTAGACAATTTCCACTTTCTTGTTATATTTTTCCTTGCAGTGGCCAATATAGTCCAAAGTAAAATAAATTATCCTGATTTAAAGCAATACCATGATTAATGTTAAATAAAATCAAAGAGTTTGATAATGAAAAGGAATCATGAAATAAAGCTTTAAAAAAATTGTCTATATCATTCCCAAATTTTTAAATATAGAACAAGTATAAAACTGGTCTATATTAGATTATCAAACATTTAACAGTTCAAACACCATATGGTCAACACCATCCCCCGGATTCTCTATTCCCTGCATGGTGTGCATGATTAGTGCAGGAGCTCTGACAGGCAATATGTCTGCTGTGCAATTCAGGAACAGCCTGCAGGGGCATGCATGAGAGCTTCTGCACTAATCATGCATGGACTAAGCCCTGATATGAAAATCACCTCATTTGCAGGAGAAATTCATGCAAATGAAGTGATTTTGCAATCCAGGAAGCTTGTAATAGTCCGTGCAAGATGAGTGCTATCTGTGGAAAAGTACTCGGTTAGTAACCAAGTACATTTCTGCAGAATCTGAAACGGAGCTATGGCAGCTCCAAATAAAGGCTGCATATCATTGAGGAAGCATGCCAATGGCCAAGTATAAGGCCATTGGCATTGCAAACTGTTTAAAAAATAAAAATAATCAACTTTTTTTTTTTTTTTTCACCGATCTCGGCTGTTTAAGCATAGTGTGAGACATGTAACTATGCATTAGCAGGCAATCCTATGCAAATGAGGGGAGGGATTGTGAACCCCAGTTTTCCCTAGCATGTGAGGCAGGTCCCAAGAGTGTAAGAGTATGAATAGCTGGGTGCAAGACTAGGATATAGGTGACATCATGGGGATGTGTGTCAGGCATACTGTAAGTGGATTGGAGCCCTGTGGCTCAGGATTGCTCCTAGCTAAGCACAGCTAAGCTAAGGGGGTGTGTCTAAACCTGCCTTACACTCTTTACAAAGCCTGAGTGGGTGTGCACACTGCTCACCAGGTTTTAAAGAAAAAAAAAGTAAACCAGGAAATAGCAGCTCTGTGCACATTTGAGCACTCCGTTTGCACGGCGCACCCACAGGCTTAAACAGGAAGGCAATGGGAAGGGAAAACAGCAGTAGCAAGGTAACCAAGGAGAACTACCTTTGCTGGCAGGTGAAATGTATCAGAATCAGCCAATTACACAGGCCGCAGACCAGCCCAGCCCAGCACACCACTATAAACTATGCAAATACCTTTCCCCCTTGTTTTCTCCCAAAAACTCTGCATCACCGGTGTATACAAATGGAGAAATTTTACAAAACGAAAGCCAGACAAAAAATGTTAGGGGCTGCTTTTGCTATCATAAACCAGCATGTGCAAGAGGCTAAGGGTGGTGAGGATGTGAATGCTGTCAACCAACCCACAGTGAGGAGATGGAGAAGAGTGTACAGACCCAGGGTAACCGACAAAGGGCTACATGAGCTGGAGATAGTGGAGTGCTATAGGGTGGACAGGGACCTCCTACAGCAAATTGTTGAGCTGTGCCAGCCACTTCTCACACACAGAACTAACAGAGGGGAACCCATCCCAGTGGATACCAAGGTATGTGTAAGCCTAAGAATACTAGCTACAGGTACCTTCCAAAGGCCAACTGGGGATATGATGGGGATTTCACAGGCATCAGCATCCAGGGTACTCCACCAGTTCTTGGATGCCATGTAAGCGCATATTGGTGAGCATGTATATATTCCCAACACCCATGAGGCATTGACCAGCAATATGTGTCTCTTTCACCAAATATCAGAATACCCTGAGGTAGTGAGTGCAATAGACTGCATGCCCATATGCATCAAAGCATCACCCGGTGAAAGGGGTAGGGTCTATATCAACTGCAAGGGCTTCCCTTCCAGCAACTGCCAGGTCATGTGCGATGCCCAGGGCATAATAATGAATGTGTGTGCTGGCTTTCCTGGAAGCTATCATGATTCCCACATCTTGCATCTGACGCAGCTGAACCAGAGATTTTCCAGTGGGGACATCCCACACGGTCACCTAATGGTGGAAGTTGGATATGCACTGGAGCCGTGACTGATGACACCCATCAGAAATGCACACACCCGAACAAGAACTCCATAATGAGGCACACGCACAAACAAGAATCATAATAGAGTGTGTGTTTGGGATGCTCAAGTCACAGTTCTGATGCCTGGACACTTCTGGTGGTGCCTTGCAGTACTCACCAACTACATGTACCCAAATTGTACTTGTATGTGCCATGCTACACAATATGATCCTGCGGAAACAGCTGCAGCAGGAACAGCATGGGGCAGGGACATGCAACCCCCCCCCCACCATTGCCAAGGCCTGCACAGGCACAGAGTGACTCGGAGGAGGAACAACCTGAGCCTGCCCAAGTAGGCAGAAGGAGGTGTGCCCAGTATGCCCTGACCTTGGCAAAGCGGCAATGCATAGCACATGCACTGACATGGTAGGGACCCAGGGAATGACACCTCTCTCTGACTCGCACATACAGTAAAAGGGATGCCAAACATGACACTACCTGTGCTCAACCATGTATAGGGAGTGTACTATGTGTATCTGACATAGGCAACTCTGCAGCACTACCCTCAGTACTGGGGCACCCACAAGGTAAGTAACTCACACATGCCAGTCAGGGGGGTCACATACACAATGGTCACAGCCAGCAGGACAGGTGTAGCCAAACACAAACACATGCTGTACTATGGCCTCTGAATGAGGCCTATGGGTAACCCCCCCCCCCAGGCTTACACAGACAGACTACAGCAGGCCAGGCAGATGGATGTCAATTGTGAAGGCTAGGAAGTCAGAAACTAATATGTAGGTAATTAAAAGCTAAGATCTGTAGTACACTGGTATACCTCTAGCCAGCACAATAGGTAAGACTACAGACTGAAATGGAGTACCCGACATACCAATACAGTCTTAGCAAATGTGTACAAGTGTCAGGTGTGGCCACCCCATCCTACGTAGACTTATAGTAACAGTCAGGTGTGCCCCCCACTCCTGTGTAGAAATGTAGAAATAGTCAGGTGTGCCCCCTCCATCCTACATACAAATATTGTAACAGTCAGGTGTGCCCCCCCCCCAAACCTGTGTAGAAATGTAGAAACAGTCATGTGCCCCCCCCAGCTGTGCAGAAATGTAGCAGCAGTCAATGCCAACTGACCGATGGATACCCTGCAGACACATAATGCTACCTGTCAGTGTACAACACAAAGGTCAGCACCGCACTACAAACCACCTACACTTGATCCACACAAGCAATACAGACGACCATACTGGGCAGGCTCACATACTCAGAGAAATTAAGGCAATGTCGGTCAACAACATACTGAAAGGTCATACTGGGCATGCTCACACACTTAAACATATGAAGGCCATGACTGCAAACACCAGTGGACCAGACATATCTGGCAGTTGCAGTTTTTAGGCAGACACTTGTCAGTATGCACCACTCATGCCTTGTACACATAGTGGATAGGAATACAGACATATATGTCTTGACAACACACTAAAATAAGCCAAAGGTAGACTTACATAGATGTGTGGAAGAGGGTCACTGTGACAAGGATCCATCCAGGCCTGTCCCACCCAGTACACACCAAAGGGCCCCAAACACATGAGGTGCAGATGTCACCCACTGCAGATACTAGCCACCAGTATCTGTCAGCATTACAGACTATGTGGTGCACGTGCCAGCTGTACAACATGACTGTCAAGGAAACAGTCATCTAGTAGCTGTATACATGTACCTGTGACATATGACCCTGTGTGTGCCCGCATGTGGCATGTCAACCTCTAGATGAGTGGGTTATGGCCCATGCACACTGCCCTCCCCATAGCCCTACTATGACAAGCCTGCTGAGGTCATCCAATGTGAACTACACCTTTGGGAGAGCTGTAGCCTAGTAATCTCTGTAGCGCGCCCTGTAACTGCGTACTGTTGTAGTGTGATAAAGTAGTTAGGTAGGTGTTCTAATCCTAGACCTGGCAACTCTGTGTGTGTGTGTGTGTGTGTGTGTGTGTGTGTGTGTGTGTGTGTGTGTGTGTTTGTGTGTGTGTGTGTGTGTGTATCTGTCTGTCTGTCTCTGACTGGGTAGAGAACAATGCTTTTTAGAGTACTCACACTGCTTACAATTCATATATTCAACTTTGGCAAGGCTGCTGATGTCACCCAACTAGAAATACACCTCTGGGAAGGTTGTAACCCAGTAATGTCTGTAGTGCGTCCTGTAACTGCATACTGCTGTAGTTAGGTAGGTGTTCTACCTCAGACCTGGCAACTGTGTGTGTGTGTGTGTCTGCCTGTCTGTCTGTCTGTCTGTCTGTATTTGTGTGTGTGTCCATCAGTCTCTGACTGAGTAGAGAACAATGCTTTTTACAGTATTCAC
>NC_056736.1:419710143-419720143 GCF_019279795.1 Protopterus annectens
CAAGATAAAAACTTGATGTCAGAAGAAGCAGCAGGCTCAAAAGGAGGCAAGGTTAGTTTTTCCAAAACATAGATGAGATCCCAAGCAGGAATGGGAGGAGATCTAGGAGGTCTTAAGTTCTTAGCTCCTCTGAGGAACTGTCTCATGAGCTGGTGGGAAAAGATGGGAGGGTCTGTATTATAATGAGCAGAAATAGCAGAGGCATGTATCTTAATGGAAGAGAAAGAGAGACCCTTATGTAAGAGATCTGTCAAGTAAAGTAAAATTAAAGTAATGTTAGGAAGAAGAGAATCAGAATCCTGAGCCTGCATCCAGGAACAAAATCTTTTCCATTTTCCTGCATAAGATTTTCTAGTGCTAGGACGTCTGGCTTCTAAAATGACATCCATAACCTGCTTGGGTAGGAAAGAAGAAATCAAAGGCCCTGGATTAACCAGGCCATCAGGCTGAGAGTTCTGACATGAGAGTGTAGAACCTGACCCTGATGTTGGGACAGAAGGTTCGGAGACTGAGGTAAAACCCAAGGGGGCTCCAGGCAAAGGTTTTTTAGAGTTGGATACCAAAACTGCCGAGGCCAATTTGGAGCCAGCAAGATTATCATCTTGGGCTTGTCCTGTTTTATCTTCAATAAAACTTGTGGAAGAAGAGGAAGAGGCGGAAAGGCATATCCCGAGAGGTTCCTCCAACTGAATGACAGGGCATCCACTTTCCAAGCTTCTCTGTGGAAAGTCCTGGTGCAAAAATTCTGTAGCTGATGATTTAGATTGGATGCAAAGAGGTCTATTGTGAGGACATCCCCATACTGCTGTTATCATCCTGAATATTTTGGAGTCCAGCATCCACTCGTGTGGATCCGAAAGGTTTCTGCTCAAACTGTCTACCAGGAAGTTTTGTTTCCCTGGTAGAAACTGAGCTTGAAGATCCAGATTGCAAGCTAGAGCTGTGTTCCATAAATCCATGGCTAGTCTGCAAAGGGGGTAGGAATGAGATCCCCCTTGCTTGTTTATGTACCACATAACTGTGGTGTTGTCCATCCGTATTAGTAGTTGTCCTGGTTGTATGAGATTCCTGAAGGCCAATAGAGCTTTCTGAACAGCTAACATTTCCTTTAAATTGATATGCAGGTGCTTCTGATCCTTTGTCCAAAGGCCCTGCAGACAATTGCCCTGAAAATGGGCTCCTCAAGCATAATCCGAGGTGTCCGTGGTTAGAATCTGTGGCAGGAGGCAGACAGAAGGGTTTCCCTTTGTTTAGAGCACATGCCCTGGACCACCAAAGAAATTCCTTTTGAAGGCAAGGAAGGACGGGGATCAGTATGTCCAAACTGTGGCAATGCTGAGACCATACACTTTTTAGGTACCACTGTATTTTCCTCATGTGTAGTCTTGCATATGGTACGAGAAGGATGCAGGAGGCCATGTAACCCAAAGCCTGCATGAATTTCCTTGCAGATAGTTGGGTTAGAGTTGCCAAGGATTTGAAAGGTGAAGCCAGCTGTAATTGTTTTAGGGATGTCAGAAATGCCATCTGGGTTGTAGTGTTTAGAAGAGCACCCAGAAAAGTTATCTGTTGTGATGGTGTCAAATTTGACTTTTTTATGTTTACAGAGAATCCCAGGAACTTGAGGAGGTTCTGTGCAAATTCTAGATGCTAGAGTAAGACATCCTTGCTGTCTGCCTGAATTAGACAATCATCCAGATAAGGGTAAATTTGAATTCCCTTGAGTCTGCAGTAAGCTACTACTGGAGCCAGGCATTTGGTGAAGACCCTGGGCGCAGTAGACAATCCAAAGGGCAGCGCAGAGAATTGAAAGTACCTCGATCCGGCCTTGAACCTGAGGTATTTTCTGCGATCCTGCCTGATGGGAATGTGTAAATATGCCTCCTTTAAATCCAAAGTTACCATCCATGCATCTTTGGACAGCATTGGAAGTAACTGCTGTAGAGTAAGCATCTTGAATTTTGGAATCTCTAGAAAGGTGTTCAAGACCGACAGATCCAGAATGGGTCTCCATGAATTTTGCTTCCTTGGGACTAGAAAGAGCCTTGAGTAAAACCCTTTTCCCATCTCTGAAAGAGGAACCAGTTCTATGGCATTCATAGCCAAAAGAGCTTCCACCTGGTTTAAGGCCTCCGTCCATTGATGTTTTGGAAGGTCTGGCCATCCGCTTGGCCTTGGCAAGGTATGAAAATGGAATTTTTAACCTCTTAAAATCACATCCAAAACCCATTTGTCATGGGTTATTTGAGTCCAATTTTGATAAAAAAGAGAGAGTTTTCCTCCGAGAGGGGCTTCCAGGCAAGACGTTCCTGTAGCCCAACAGAGGGAGTCATTGAGTTTGTTTCCTTTGAGATTGTGACCTGTCCTCTCCTCCCCTAGGGGTAGAAGCAGTCCACTGTCTTGGTCTATAAGCAGCTTGTGTTTGAGGCCACCCTCTGGAGCGTCTATATCTACCCCTCTGAGGCCTGTCTGAAGAGGGAAAGGACCAGTTTTTTGAAGGCCAATTCCTGCTAAATCTAGGAGGCTGTACTTGTAAGAAATCTTTAACTGTTTGCATGGATTTCGCCTTATCCTCCATCTTTTTAATCACCTCTTCAGCTTTAGCTCCAAACAAAACATTATGCTGAACAGGAGCATCCAATAATTTAGCCTTTACTTGTTCAGGTAAATTTTGTTCCTTTAGCCATGCACGTCTTCTAATGACTGTGCCAGAGGCCGCAGCCCTACAAGAAGCCTCCAAGGCATCAAATCCACAGTGTAAAACATGCTTCCCAACCTTTTCAGTGGCATGCAATAAGTCATGTAATTCCTTATCATCTGCACAGGCAGAAATGGAAGTAAATTTTTGTTTTAAGACAGACAAGAGAAATTGCTGATATTTAAGCATATGAAACTGACAATTTAAAGCCCTAATGGACAAAGTAGCAGAAGTGTACACCTTTTTTCCTCATCTTTCCAAGGCTCAAAAATCCTTTTCAGTAGGAATGGGATTTTTAGTAGAAGCGGCCTTAACTCCCTTAGGACCCTGAGAAATGGTTTCAAGGTCAGCAGTAGGGTTCTTGTATAAAAACTGATGGGAATCAGGAACCCTGTAATATCTATCAGGCTTAACAGGAGCAGGAGGAAAAGAATCAGGGGTTAAGTTAGCCTCCGAAAAGGCATCATCCACAATGTCCAAAACAGGAGGAATAGCCAGGGGTCTATGTTGGGGAAGAAGAAGAAAATCCCTCAGTCTTTTCTTGGATTCCAAATATTCCTGTCCCTCCCAGTGGAAATGTTCCCTCATTTCATGCAAAGTTTCCCCAAAAGAAAAATCCTCAGGAGGAGAAGCTGAAGGAATGGATTCTTCTGCATCAGAATCCTCATAAGGAGGGAAAGAATATTCCTGATCAGAAGAAGAAACTGAGGAAACAGAAGCCTGATCAGAGGAATCATAAGAAACATCCTGCCTTGGCCTTTTGTCTGGAGGGGGATGAGAACCCCTAATCATAGTAAGTAAATCCTCCGCCATCTTGAGTAACTGTTTCTGTGACTTGAGGGCCAGTTCAGAAGAGGCCTGTGCTGAAGTCTTTGATTTGGAAGGAATCTTTGCCTTTGTCTTTGTCTTTGCCTTTACTAGAAGCTGAGTAGGCCTGAAAACCCCTTCGGAAGCCGGTACCTGCACAGCGGCTCCGGACCCATCCGAAGGAGCATTGTCCGAAGGTCCTGCAACAGAGATATTTAAAGGCCTGGTTGGCTCCTCATGAGAGTCCGTTTCGGCCATCGGTTCTGAAATGGCCGACAACAGGGGCTGCAAAAGCGCCTCACTGATGACGGCCGAACCTGAAGCTGGCTCCGCATGTGCGCTATCATCAGATTTGCACCTCAGAGGCCTGTCTTTATCCTTGCGACGTTTGTGAACTCCGGTAGCCGGAACCATATCCGACGACATTTTGTAGTTAAAGCGCCTACCGAAGTAATGAAAAGCAAAATCGTACCTTCGCTTAATTGTACGTTGATTGAATCTAGCACAAAACTGACAACTAGCTACGTCGTGGTCAGGGCCTAAGCAAGGAATACAGTAAGAATGAAAATCCTTATGAGGTATTTGCTTCCCACATGAAATACAATTATTAACTTTTTCTGACATCGGAGTGGAGCAAGAAAAAGGTTTCCCCAACGGGGTACTTAGCTTTGAGTGGAGAAGAAAGTCTTCGGACCGAAGTATATAGAAATATTCGTCAGGAGTCAACCGACCGGTACTTGCGAACTGCTATCACCGCACAGCAAGAAAGACTGGAACAGATGGCGTCGGCTGTCAGCTTTATACTCCTGGCGCTCTGACGTCAGGGAGCAAGGTTGAACAGCCGATGCTGGACCCAGACTTTGGGATTCTGGCCGACCGAGGGCTGCCTGCCGGCAGGGGAGAACCCTACAGTCATGACTGCAGCAGTAAAACACGATGAACATCAGCCAATATGTGGGTAGTACACTGCATATCGGCCACTAATAGTAATTATGGAGTGATAGCAGTGGGTTACAGAAGGCATGTCACCCTGCCCATCTGTCCAATATGCACATACAAGCAGGCAGTGCACATCCCCCATGTTCCGCAATGGACACCTGCACCACTTGTGGTGCCTTCATATTTGACCCGCAACGGACATACCATGCCTGACAACATGCCCTGTATGGACAGATGCCACTGACACCAGGGAATGCTGTTAGCATGCTATCAATGTAGGTGCAGGGTAAACCTGCTGCCCATTACCAGTACCTGCCACAGGTGGACAAGACTGGCACATCTGATGATAATCTGTGTTCACAACATGGGCCAGACACCCCAGGTACAGTTCCACATGTCACTGTACATGCATGTGTGAGGTATGCACATCCTAGACACCATCCATGTCATGGAGTAAGGAACACATACATGGCAGGGGATGCACAGCATTGGCCAGACTCAATAGCCACCCAGGTGACTGGATGGGGGATACAATACCCACCTGTGTGGGCAAGTCCAGAAATGACAGCCCTGAGCCACAATGCAGACCATTTTCATGTGGCCTGATGCCAAGGTGTACTCATCACCTACCCTTGTATAGCCTACTGGCACAGTTGACCACTTTGAACGTAGTTTCAACCATCGACAGTTGTTTTGTTACACGCCTTTCAGAACTTGCTAAACGTATGCTGCAACACTGAGGTGCTTTCCATGATTGGATTAAAGTATTTACAGTAAGACATTTTTTATCAAAAATCTGGACAAGGCCCATGATAAATAGGTACAAATCTGTACGCTAATTAACATAAAATTAGCATACATAATGTAACCCCACCCACTGGAATTATGGGATACCAACTTTCAAACGCAAACTGAAGAACAGGCAACCAAAATATGGCACCAGCGTCCCCCTGCAGCCATTCCAATGTCCCATTACCTGGCTATTTCACCCCATTTACCATAAATACTAATGTGCATACTGCTTTACTTCTACATTGATTATTTGGATTTTATTTAACATTTTATAGCACAATGCACAAACATTACTAGATACCTGCTAACAAAGCAATACTGTCTCACAATGAAAATAAACATAGCATTAAAACTTCTCTGCCCTTGAAACTCATTCATTGAAACAATATTGAAAATTTGAAACCTACACTACATCCAAAGAAAATGCATCTGGTGGTCAGTGGTGGATAAAGATTACCTTTGGGCTGTTGCATAGCCATAGACCCCTTGCACACAAAACAAGAAACATACGTGGGTTCTTTGATATACCTTCCTGACTTCTCTTTCCCTGAAGCTCTCAGCTCCGTGTATAACTCACTCAATACTCAACTGTATCTCTCAACTTTGCAGCACAAGAAATCCAAATTGTTTTGGGGGGGAGACGGGACAAAAGCCCTAAAAAGGGACACATTTTAAACATTGCTTATATAATTTTTGGAAAGTTGCTAAAATAAAATGTATGCTGGGCTCAGGACCCTGTGCACTACAGTCAGAGCAACATACCACTATGCCAAATCAGCAGTTTCCTGAACTTAAATGGCTATCATTTAGTGAATTCAGTTCATGTCTTACCATAGCTCTCAGTCTCTTAGCACAAAAAACCTGGACAACACCAACAATGGGGAATACAGAAGTCAGTTCTCACTTCTCACCATAGCTCTCAAGTCAACCTGTTAGCACAAAAAACCTGGACAAAGCCAATAATAGGGGAATATATTTACAGCCCTAAAATAGGGACAAATTTCAAATACTGACCTTATAAATTTAGAAAATTGATAGAATAAAAGGTTTTGAAGTCTGAAATTCAAATGCCTGTCATTTATTGACTTCAATCCTTCACTGACTTGCCACAAAAAGCCATAAAACCACAGATTTTATGAGGAACAGAACAAATATGAAGCATAAATCCAGAGCTTTCACAAGGGGCTCTTGTCACTTGTACCAAAGGTTTAATTTGCTATTGTTATTAAATGTTCTTTTGCAATGTGCTGCTACCACTATATACCTTTCCCTGACTGTATTTCTAACTGATGTCCTAGCTTGAACATTAGGAAGCAATGCAATGCTTGCAATACGATTAAATGAATGTATCATCATGTGAAAACACTAAAAATATACGTGTCGCATCGCACGTTATAATACAAGTATGCAGAAAAAGAAAATACAGTTTGACTTTTAAACGATAAAGAATGCTTTACATTTGAACTGAAAAACACAGCAAGATGAACAGCAAACATCCACATACAAGCTATGCATCAACTGAATGCCAGATGCCATCTGTCATGTAAATGCTATAAATATGTACCCGGAACAAATGCATTTATGTTACCAGACTAGATGATTTATTAGGTTAAAATATACTTCTCAAGGGGCACTGAACATTTACTTGCTAAAGGACACCCATTCATTAAGTTGTAGCCTCTCATTAAAAAATGTAATGAAATAAAAAGTGGCACGCGCCTATGGAAATAAAAACATTTGATCTCTAACTATAGCATAATCAGTAAATGTTTACATCTGCGTCCCAGTAGCCCATCATAACAACCTATTAACACAACGAATGTTCTTCATAAGTAGGTACACACCAGAAGGGTGGATTACCTCTGTCTTAAACTTTAAATTCCTATTGTTTCTGGTTTTCCGCGTCTTGTTTGATCCATATCACAAGGCAGCTACTGCGCGTTTGTGTTAAGAGTGTTATGGTGGAGAGTGGCAACTATTACATGGACTGCTGCTGTCCTTTAGCGTTGAAAATTTAAAAAATGTCTTACTGTAAATACTTTAATCCAATCATGGAAAGCACCTCAGTGTTGCAGCATACGTTTAGCAAGTTCTGAAAGGCGTGTAACAAAACAACTGTCGATGGTTGAAACTACGTTCAAAGTACACTTCCAGTGCCTTATTTTTTAAACCAATGCAGGATTTCTAAATTTGTTCCACTATCCACATGGGTATACACACACACACACACACACACACACACACACACACACACACACACACACACACACACACACACACACACACACACAAGGACAAGGTTTCCTTTGCTTACTTGTGTTGCTTGCAGTCTGCCATTCCTGCATACACCCACCAGCCAGATTTCATTTTCTTATAGGTCTGGGATGGGAACTCCATTCAGTGCTGTTGCTGTGCCTGTTCCCCACGCTGCTGCCATCCTCGCGGCCCTCTGTTCCCGTTCCCCATGCTGCTGCTATCCGCTGGATCCATCATTTGCTTCAGCTTCCAGAATTCCGGACACCGGCCCTCTGTTCCTTGCTGTATCCACGTCGTCGTCGTCCACATTTGCTTCTTCAGCTTCCTAGCCCGTCCGATGCTGCTGCTAACCACGTTGCTTGAACTTCGCGGTTAATTTCCAACCACCAGCCAGAAATGAAAATGCGAGCTCCTTGAGCTCAATTCCGACTGTTTGGTAGCCTGACGGCACTGACGTCATCGCGCACGTGATGACGTCAGCTCCGACAGCGCAAAAATTTTAAAAAAGTAATGAAAAAATCGGAAATGAAGGGGTGCCACTCGGGAATCGTGGCACCCCTTCAATTGAACCCCAAAACTCGGTAAAAACCGAGTAATTCGGGACGGTTGGGAGGTCTGACTCCCTCTCTGGTGGATGTGGAGACACACACCTGCTTTGCTTAGGCAAGAGCATGTGTATTTTAAGTGATGCTCATGATCAGCTGATGGCCTCTGCACAAATTGCATCCCTCCCCTAGCTGATTGCATGTGGAACAGCTGTGGTAACATTCCCATATCCAATTGCATGGAAACATACTCCAATATCTAGGAACATCATGGTGGTGTTGGCCCTTTTCTTTCACTGTGAGCAGGAACTTGCTCTGTTGTTTGGCAACACCTCTAACAACATACACTGTGGAAAGAGGGCAACAAACAGGAGGGGGATGTCCCTGACCTGACTACAGACTGTAAATGCTGCTATACTGCATTTGGAGTAATGTCGGTTTAACAGTGTCTGGATATGGCTTTCGTACATTTCACAATACCTGCCATGTCAGTTCCTTGTATATGAGGAATCCCCATCTGTAGGCTCATCTGCAGACTGGGCAGTGTTTTGCCTTTGGTTTCATGTGTTAGCCATGGAGCATGTATCTGTGGAATGCGAAGGTAGTTTGAGGATTGCAGTCTGTAGATGGTGAAGGCCCTGACAGTTACTGACTTCATATCCCTCATAGGACATGTGTTGCAACAAACCCCATTACAATGGTAAATGTATGAGGTTATCACAGCAACATGTCTATATTGGCCATGTGCATGTGCTGTCAGCCACACCTCTGTCAACCTTTGTACATATGTCATGCATGAAGTGGTGCATATGTGCTGTACACCACAAATAGTGCCATCATATCTGATAACAAGCCAGTGATATATCTGATTGCTACACATGTTATATACAGTAGGGATTATATTTCATGATATAACCTGGACATTCTGTGGATGTTTGTACAGTACTGAGGTCTGTGTAGTGATGGTGAATGTCAGCAGTGTGTATATTGTTAATATGTACTCTAGTCTGTGTACAGACTGTGTTCTAGTTCCCCTTCTGTCTGATGTTACCTGCTGCCCCACTGTATGTTACCATTTTGGCATACATGTTTGTAGGGCCGTACACACACATGTCCCATACCACAGGCACCCATCAGACCAAACTGTGTAGCAGCCTAGTATATGTAGGGTCATTATGTGAGTGGCACATATGAGGATGGTGTAGAACAGATAGTCCATATACTGTAATATTATGCTAGCTTACCATATGTGGCTGTGGCTGTGTTCACATTGGTTGTGGTTATGCACTTTCACACATGTGTATCTTACCCTGTGCTGTGACATGCCTGTTGAGTCTGCTATATATGCAGGTACATGTGCATTCCCCCATAGGAGATGTAGGCCAGTGTTGAGATAGTCTTCCTGTAGCCTGCACAGTGCATTGTTACATGCCTAGCAGCTTAGTGTACTTACCCAGTGAGATGTCATGTGCAGAGACTTGCCAGATGTACTACTGGCGGGCCTCCCTTAACAGTCATGTATGTCAGACAGAGCAGTGGGATGCTGTACAGATGTATGCCAATATCTAGTGGGTAGTATGTGTCCATGGCACCCCTGTACCATCAGTCATTCTATGTCAGGCCAGACAGGAGTGTGTGAATGCAAAACCTATGGTGGCAAATGTATACCAGTCGTTGTGTGTTATGCCCATCTACATGGCTGTCTACATCCATATTGTCAGGCCTGGTACACATGTTATGCACTAAGCGATTATGTGTATATCTCTGGACTGTACAGGGTGTGTCTGAAGTTCCACATATATTGGCCAATATCTCTGCTGCACTCCACAGGGGCATTACATGCTAGCGGCTGTACTGTACAATAATTTTCTTAGGATGTCTGTCAGTAGTCAATGGCACACATGTCATAAGCAGATGTAACCTTCCACACACACCATGGCTGTGAAGACAATCCCAATGACAG
>NC_056736.1:419725143-419742643 GCF_019279795.1 Protopterus annectens
CAACATGCTACACAACATTCCATTGCTACGCTGTTGTACAGTCACTCTGTGCATCATCACCATGTTAACCTGTCCCTGCATCGATGTTATGGATGACAGGATGGGGCACATGTATCATCATATGCACAGGGTGTGTTGTTGGTTTGCCAGAGGCCTAGGCTGAGCCATACAGTTGACATGTGTGTGTGTGTGATCATCTTGTCTCTGTATTGTGGCATCATTCTTGGTGAAGGTAGGATACTGCTCAAGGTCAGGGTCATACCTGCCTGGGCTACATAATCAGAGAGCTCCTCTATGTCTCTTTTCATGTAGTCCAGTGAGGTGCATCTCAGGTCATTCACACCAGCATGGACAATGACTGAGTCATACTTGTACCTGCTGTTGAGTGACCTGAGTGCTTGCGTTATGTGGTGGATTCTAGCGCCCGACAGGCAGCTTACTGTGACCTTCTCCTTGCTCAATCTGGTGAGTGGGACGTCATATTTTTTTGTGGACACAGATTGCCCTTTTTTTTTCAGGTGAGAGTGGGATGTTGGGGAGGGGTAGTAGGTATATTTGGGGAGGTAGGTTGGGTAGGTTAACAGACAAGACAAACAAGACGCATACAGGGGTGGTATATGACACATGTGTGGGGGTAAACACCTTGGACAGGGAGGGGTGCTTGGAAGTCGCAAGCCCATGAGCCACCCAATGGGAACAGCGGGACTGAGGTCCCCACCCATGGGCAGTCACCACTGCACCTTCACGGCCCCAAAGGTGGCTGTGCTGCGGGCTGTGTAGAAGGAACAGGCTCACCTTCTAATTGCGCCACTCGGCTTTCAAGCTGGCATAGCTGGTCTCAAAACTCCAGATCAAGCTCCCTATACACCATGGCCTGGACATGTCGATGGGTGACAAGTTCCTCTCTGCGCACGCTCATGCGGGGGTGATCCTCATCCCCTGCAGCGGTTCCACCGGAAGGTGGCACAGGGCCAACTGAGGAGGAGGTCCCAGGCTGGGCCCCAGACGTGCTGGTGCCTGGTGCCATGATCAGCTGAGGTGAAATAGGTGGGTCCACTGGGACCAGCCTTCCCGTACGAGGTATGTTGTAGCAGGTTTATGACTTATATGGGTTAGTAATAGTCAACAGCATTCAGGATTAGTTATAACAGCATGTGTAGGTATTCCCATTAACCCAAAACACCAGATTTAAAACAGTTGCAGAGCAAGCAGAACACATGCATATATGGAACAGCAGTGGGCATTACAACAGCATGCAGGTTTCATTGATGGCAACAGGCCACCAACATGGGTGTATTTTAACATGCGCCATACATAGAAATAAATGTGAATATTTATAAACCATTGGGACATATGTCCCAACAAAAGTTAGGAGTGTACACATACCGACTGAGGTGTGTCATTGGGTTTACTTTGAACATATGGTAGGGATGAGAGAGAGAGTTTAATTAACAGCTAATATATCATTGTAGTTTTCACAACATTCTTCGTCACTGCAGTGATCTGTCCCTTACATGTATTATTACACTACCCAATGGCCTTACATTGTACACTGATATGTTTATAGATTATTATATATGTGAACTGTGTCCTACATATAGGCGTGACAAGATGCAGGTGTTAATGCAACATATGTTGAGAATTGCTCTCATACACTTTGGGTGAGGTGCTAGAATGACAGTTTTTTTTCCATATACATTCTCTGACTATGTACATGTTTGACTATCAGTACATTTCTTGGATCATCACACTGATTTTTCCGTGGAATGGTGTACCAGGCTGGTGATGTGGGCCATTTATCTGGACATGCTGGACAGATTGGAATTGTTGTGGGGTATGAATATGCATACAACTTTCTATATGAACATTCTAGCAAATTCTGTACAGTTGTTGGGTGCAATTATGCATACAGCTTTCTATCTGAACATTGTAACAAAATGTGTTCAGTTGTGGGGTATGATTATGCATACAACTTACTAGCACTCCTGGGATTCAACCCCCTGCTGTGTGTGACAGCAAAATTATAGTTATCATCACAGTACACTGTGCCATCAGGGAATTGATGTGAAGCTTTCTACTGTTTTCTTTCTAAGTCTCCCTCACTTGTACAATATGACTGACCTCTTGGCACTTCCAACATTGTTATACAGAACTTCATACACATTTTATCTGCATACCACAGTGAGGGTAATACTGCTTAATACAACAGTACTATTTATAGTATGCAAGAGTTCAACTACATATAAAAGAAGAGTAAACATAAGCACTCCAGGGGTTATGCCTTTATTCACAGAATATTACACATTTATTTCTACTGGTACAACACTTTCTAAGGCTCTTATATTTATTTATGACAGTGCATGCAGACAAATACTAACCTGCCTCACAATGCAGCCTTTGTAACTTGGCATCATGGGCTTGCTGGTTCGCAGCCCGCGCATCTGCAGCTGTCAGAGAAATACAGTGATATTTAGCCATACCTATCCATAGTATACACAAGCTAGGCAATTATTAACTACATAGTAGAATGAGTACTTACTCAGTACTGGGGCATTAGGCATCTGCCGAGACTCCTGGATCCACTGTTCCAGTACATTCCACCTCCGTCGCTTCAGGTCAGCATGGTGGTGCCTGACCTGCTCACCAGTCCGGGGGATACCTGTGGCACTGGTGAGGTCGTGGGCGAGACTGTCCCAGGCCTCCGTTTTATACTGCAAGCCCTGGTACTGGCCCTGCAGTAGTATCTGCTCATGGTGTTTTACCAGGAGCCATACCATGAATTTTGACTCCTGGATGCCCCAGCGTTGCGCTCTAAATCGAGTGCCTTCACTCACACCAGCCATTCTGCCTGCAGTAGAAAGCTACAACCAGTTATGAGAAGTATTCCTGCCTGTGGGGTTTAAATACAGCCAATTTCCTGCACCTTTCTGTGTTTGGCCAGTTTTGAAAAGGCTAAGCTATGGGCACACCTTCTTACATAAGGTTGGCACTGCTTAAAGAGGTATACCACTAGGCAGATTGAATTGGCTCCCCTACACATTGCTTACACTTACTAAGTTGAGCTGGGCTGCGGTTAGCATTGCTTAATAGTTAATTAGCACTATATTTGCCTTTTGGAAGTGATTTAATCTTTATTACAGGTTATATATGTGTCTGATATCCGTGATTCATGTGTACATACACTGTATGGGGACCTGGGGACTTCTACACCTTATTACAATAACACCTCAAATCTATGCTTACTGCAGTACGCAAATTCACATATTTATGTTCTGTGGCAGGTTATAAAATATCACACTGTACATAGATTCAGTTCACATGTTTGGTTTGATTTTCCTGTGGTGAGGATTAGTTTGCTGATACCTCATTTATATGTATTGCTATGATGGCTTAGTGGTTAACTACTGTGACTGTGGTTTATAGGGTCCTGAGTTCGAGCCTTGTAGTAGCTGTTTATTTTGTTGCTGGGCAGAACACGGGCCATTGGGTACAGAGTGATTAAGGCACTTTAAAGCAGTTGTACGCGGGTGTGCACGGGTTTGCGCGAAGCTAAGCAATGCTAACCTCCGGTTGCAGTTTCTTACACTCACTTAGCTTCTACTTTGCTTAATCTTTGTAGGCAATGCTTACCCCCATGCAAACACACTTAAACATGCTTACTAGTGCTTATATATACTTACTAATGCTTATTTGTGCTTAAACTTGCTTACTAGTGCCTTATTCATTATGACACTGACACTTCACATGTGCATTTAATGCAGTACTCCAGTTCACATTTAAATGTTATTTAGTAGGTTATACAGCAAAAAAATGTAAAGAAATGTTCATATACAGATTTCACATGGAAAATGATATCTGCTGCAGTGGGACTCGAACCGGGAATGCCTGCTCGTTAGGTGGATGTTCTGACCACTACACTATTGCTGTGCTGCTTCATTTGCATATATCTTCCTTGTTATCCTCTTCAGCCTTTTAAGCTGCTTTAACCGTAGCTAAACAATGGGCTCACCCGCGCACCTACGATTAGCTGTAGAGTTTTAAAAAAAAATAAAAGTGTTTCTTCTTTTAATTTTTATGTTCTGTTGCTGTTGTACATGTGGGGGACTGTTGGTGGGGATATGCGGACACCTATGAGCGGTCTCACTCATTTATTTACATTTTCTTCAGTCCTTCATTACAGGGGCATGTATATTGTGAGAGCTCTGCTCTCAGACATGCCCCCTGCACTCGTCCATGCTCCATGTAGGATATGGAGCTCAGGCAACGTGCCTTCGTTAATATGCATGGTGCGCTGCCATCCTCCTCCTAAACTGCCGCTTCCGTGCAGGCCTAGACTAGACCTGCACAGAAGATTAGTAAATCCGGGGGCATACATTTGAATTCTTAAAAGTTCAAAAATCAAAAAAAAAAAAAAACAGAAAAAAACCTACGTGAAAGGTTAAGCAGGGGGCAAGCACCCCTGCACCCCCCACACCCCTTGGTCTTTAAATATACCAACTGCAAGATTGCATTACAGTGCGGACAATGGAAAACTTCCATTTCCGCACTGTACGGAGATCTCCATCGAATCGTTTGAATGTTTACATGTTCAATCATATGGTGTCGACCATATGACTTTCAAACATGTAAATATTCGACAACGTAATATAGACACGTATAAAACATATATGACCAATCAGCTTTACATTCAAATTCACACCTTCAACAAAATATATTATTTTTACAAAATTTACCCAGTTTATTTGGAGTCAGAAATGCTCTATACAAACATTTCAGAGTGAATATTTTCTAGTTTTGTGACCAAGATGTAAATTTATTTGAAGATAAAATTTGGTGTTTATTCTCATAGGATAAACAGGAAAAATTATTTATAGTGATATGATTCCAGTACTTTTCTTGAGGTTTTATGTTATATTTTATTAAAATTGTGTATAGCTTAGAGGTTAGATTTCCAATCTGCGAGGTATTATGTATAATTCCATATATATATATATATATATATATATATATATATATATAAAATCTGTCAATTTAGGAGATTCTTTAAAGAATAAGTCACTAATGGCACTACAAAAATCCCGAGAATTAGCTATTATACTTTGAAGTAATAACCCATCCTTAGTATCTAAATCAAGATCTTTTATTAGGTGATTAATTTTCTTAACATTAAGTTCTTTAAAACATTGAAGCTAACATCTAAAATTTTTAGTATCCCAAGAAGTAACTAGTAATTTCAACATCTTAGTCACATAATTTATCGGTAGTAACAGTATAGGTGACAGTAAAAAAAGATGTCTTCTTGTTAATGAATTTAATAAAATTCTGCAACTGATCCTTGGATCCTTGCCATAAAACACATATATCATTCAATAATCTGATGTATAGGGCCACCCATATACAAACTCTGAATTTAATAAAGACCTTCTTTCCCACTGGGACAAGAAAAAATAGCAAATATGGTGGCCCAGGGCATACCCATGGCGATCCCAGAAATCTCAACAAAACTAAAATTATTAGTCAACACAGTTTCCATTAAATTGCAAAGTAGGTTAGTGTCAGCAATAGATAATTGATCGCAATCCACTAAAAATTCATAAAACGAGTCCAAACCCAGTTCATGGGGGATAACAGTAAGAAAATTGGCCACATCTATTGTAACAAACAACAAATCATCTTTATAAACTTGTGGAGTCAATAACTTCAAACATTCCCATGAATCCTTAAATAAATATGGTAATAGATGAGAGACATTCTTAAGTTTATAATCAGTATATTTACCTATAGTAAAGGTATTAGATCCCCCTTGTATCAACAATAGGCCTCAGTGTGGGGGGGGGGGTTCAGAATGCCAAAATCAGTGGAAATTATGGGTTTCTGAACTCTTGGACTCATGGATAAGGATATAAAGCTGCATCAATTTGCCCCTGCATAAACAAATCATATAAATACATATCTATCCTGTGATGAGCAATATTAACAATATTGAGTGAAACCTCATCTTAAAAGTCATTGTTAAGAATATCAAACATCTTGTTAATGTAATCAGTTTTTTTCATAACAACAAGGCCACCACCCGTATCAAGTTACATGACTGTCAAATTACAATCCCTACTAATGTCCAAAAGAAGTTTCCATTCACTGTGCTCCAAATTATGAGCATGAAGATGTTTATTAACTTAATTGTTTCCATATATCATTTTTGCAGTCTTTTTCAAATAGAAAAATAGGAGGATTAAGTGTACTGGCTCTGTGTAGTCCTACAGGGACAGGAGGTGAACTAGATTTTGAAAACCATAATGCCAAGATCAGTTTTCTAATATAAAGTTTCAAATCCAAAAGTACTTCAGACATACATACTCTAGTAGCTGGGATGAAAGTGTAACCTTGTTCAAATAGGTTGGCATGGTGTGCTAATAACATTCAATCACTAAAATTATACAATTTAAAGTCACCATGAGTGGTAGTAATAATGTAAACACAACTTAAGTTCTGTTTGATCTGGTGGATTGACATCACCTTATTCTGCTTGTTGTATTCCAACCCATTCCCACTGTGAGTCAGATGTGAGTGAGCATATGGATTCCATGAGTTCACTAATTGCTGGGATCGCCACAATTTTGGAAAATCCAAAGGGGATTCATTACATTTTTGTTCATCAGTATGTTGGTTGACTCTGCTTCATGAATCAACAGGGACATATAAATCCTGAGTCACAGCATTGCCTGTCCCCCCGGTGATGGATAAGCCCACTTTTATTCATATTCTCTTATTCCTCTCCAGTTTCTTCTCTTTCTTATTTTTAATTTCAGAATAGGTTGAATCTACCTTCAGCTACTGCAGCAGATAACTTTGTACTGAACATAGTACCGTATTGTAAGTAAAATTAGTATAACACTAGGTGTTCTAATAGATCACTGCTGAAGTATCCTTCTCAGCCTCTAGCCCTGTTCTCCTGCTTATATTCTTTTAGGTGTTACCAGGGTGTCCCTCTTCCCACCATTTTGTATATTGTTTTACCATTAGGTTTGTTTCCTAGCATTGTTGGTTCTGGGCTCTTGCCTCCCTCCTAGTCAAAAAAAAATGCTCTGACAGTTGGTGCACATGGAAGGTGCCCTTTAGCCCTATGAATCTGGACAATCCATTTTATGTTATTAGCAAATTTTACTAGATATTTAATGCTGTCATCCTGAGAAAAACGGTAATGTTATTCTTGGAATACATATTTTAATACACACACATATAAGTATATATATATGTATATAGATATGGGTCTAGGACATTTCACTGAATGCACATTTCACTGAAACTCAAATGACTGAACACAAATCACTGAAAACACAATTCCCTGAAAACTCAATTCACTGAAACACATTTCACTGAAAGTTATATGTGGCCTTTTCCCCGCTGTAGTGTGACCTGCCCCCCCTCCCACATTTTTTAAGTATACATTATGTTTGGAAAAGAGTAATATATTAGAATTGCAAGTATCCATGTATATAGTTCAAATATTTAAAATATGTGGGGGCTATGCCCCCACCCTCCCATGTGGGGACGGTTCCCCCCACACACTCCCTTACTATATATATATATATATATATATATATATATATATATATATATATATATATATATACACACTAACTCCAGGGTCACACTACAGTGGGGAAAAGGCCATATATAACTTTCAGTAAAATGCGTTTCGGTGAATTGAGTTTTCAGTGAATTGAGCTTTCAGTGAAAAGTGCACACTAATTTGACTTTCAGTGAAATGTGCATTCAGCTAAATGTCCTAATGTCCCAGACCCATGTATGTGTATATATATATATATATATATATATATATATATATATATGTATATATATGGTTCTACTTCATTTGACCTAAAACTCATTTGACTGACACCCATTTGACCGACACCCAATTGACCTAAATTTCATTTGACTGACAACTCATTTCACTGACTTCCATTTCACTGATAGTTTAGAGGTAGACTTGTTGTTGGTTTTCCTTCACCTGTGACTTGCTTGTGATAAAAAGAATTACTGTAACTTATAGTGCTGAATTCCGATAGTCATGTAGAAAGTAGTGTTGTAGCGTTTCTAAATGTGGGTTTGTCTCTTTACATTTTTATGGGGAGTATGTAAAGTAATTTGTCGAATGTTCTGTGCATTCCCAGAAATAGTGGCAGCGTGTAGAGTACTATAAAGCAAGTTAAAGTATATGCCCTTTTCCCCACTGTAGTGTGATCCTGGAGTTAGTATATATAATTGGGGGGGTGGGAGGCATAGCCCCCCCACCTAGTTTGGTTGTACATTGTCCTATTTCTGTTAAGAGGGTACGTAAGCAGTTTTTAAGTTTTGGAAAGGGTTAGTTATTGGTGTTCTAAGTGTGCTTGTCTATGGTTTAAGATTTAGTATGTTGAAATTCAGCATTGTCAATGAAATGTGAGTCAGTCAAATGAGCTGTCAATCAAATAAAATTTAGGTCAACTGGGTGTCGGTCAAATGGGTGTCAGTCAAATGAGTTTTAGGTCAAGTGAAGTAGATCCATATATATATATATATATATATATATATATATATATATATATATATATATATATATATATATATATATATATATATCTTTAAATAGACCACTCTGTAATGAATGTTACAGTAATGTCATTTAAAGTGTTAACATTTATTTAATGTTGTGAAATCCATCCATGTCATGTTATTAGTGATTTACATTAGAGACTTATTGCTGTCATCCTGAGACAAAATATAAATGATAGTATTAGGTCACTAAATAATCAGAGGCACTTGAATTTCAGACTTCATGTCCGTCAGAAAATATGTGTTAATGCAAAACTTCTTATTCTAACAACTTTTTAAGTTTATAAGAGCAACATTTAAAATCTGGCCCTGATTTTGGGCCTTTGTGTGCCCTCTTGCATTATTTTTAGTTTTGTCCAGAGCTCTTGCACTAAGAGACTGAGAGGTATGTAGGCCAGCCAGCATGAGTGTTGCGTAAAGAGTTACATTTTGTTAATATTGTGATATCCATTCCTTTTATGTTATCAGGGATTGTTAGAGAGCTAATGATGTCCTGCTCCCACAAAAAAATAAAGCACAGTTAGGATGTGATTAATCTTCATACAGACTGTGCAGACTATCATGAAACTTTGTTAAACTGTGCTGGAACACACAGGTTGAGAATATCATTGCTTATGTTAAAATAGATGTTTATCATTCACACTGCTGCAGTAGCTTTTGGGCTATAAAGCTTGTTTCATGCCTAGGAAACAACAACCTGACAGATTCAAAAAAATTCCTCTCCCCCACAGATTCACTGTGACTGTTGATTGACTTATCCCAAGGAGGGAAATCAGCAGTCAGAGTGAAGATTTCTTCAATAATTTCTTGACATCTCAAGAAGAAACATCTGTCAGGCTTCACAGAAGCAGTAATCATTGATTGGGATTCAAGATGTTTTCTGCATATAAGTCTCCATTGGGGAGACCCTCCACACATAAATGATTGCCCTTTTAAGAAAAATAATATTTAATTTATTTTTTGACTAAAGGCAATATTTCCCTTTTAAGTAACGTGGTATTTTTTCACTATATTGTAAGTTTCCTGTCAGGGAATGCTATGTTTAGTAGTGTTTGTTAATGTATTTGGGGCTAATTTTGAGAGAAATTATGTACTGCTTATGTAACTTTAAATTATATAGGACATAAAAATTTAAAACAGTAAGGGCTGGAATATATGTGTCAGTGTAATACTTATACTGACCTCATTACAACCTCCCTGTCATTTTGATTTCTGCCAGGGTGTTTGTGTGAAGAATGCTGACAGGGAATTTGTCCCAGCTGGCAGGAACCAGGAGTCAGCCATATATTCTGTGGCTGCTCCAGTGTCCGATACTGGCATGGGAGAACCATCATCTCTAAGTCTGGGAGACACTAGAAGATCATTCTTGAGGTAACCAGAGCAAAACAACATTAGACCTTCGAGTCGGTCATCTTCTGCTGGAGCTCCTATTGAGAAAAAACAAAAAAATGAAACACTGTTCTCCTGAAGAAGTAATTACAGTTAACAAAGATGAGTTCCTTACCTTGGCTAGGCAGACATAGGCAGTAAATCCTGGTATACAGACCCCATTACAATTGTACATACCCTGTAATGTTATTCCACAGGAAACAGAGTCTGATGATAGGGCTTCAACTCCTGCCAATTACTAAGTCTGACTCTCTGATTGAGAGGAAAATTTTAATTCTTATCCTCCTGTGGAGGAATTTTCTTTCGTTGCTGGGATGGATGAGGTATTTTTATGTGAACAAACTGTGTTTCATGCTGGCAATAAGTTCTTCCTTAATATTAACCTTTCACCTGGTGACAAAGAGGGTAAAATGCTGGACCATAAAGATAAAAGAATGTTTTCTTCTTCCTGTTCAGCATTCTGAATAAAAAAGCATATGTGGAAGTGTATGCTTTGTCATATGGACAGGCTGAGGGAACTTCTTAGTGCTTTAGAAAGTTCTTTTTTTGAACCAAACAATTTTGACTCTATCTTAGGTATCTACGGATGCTTTGAAGAGTGTGTATAGTTGTGCTGAGACTGTCATGGACCATTGCTTCTACTACAATATTAAGAAAATATGCTTGGGTACGTAACCAAAAGCTGTTAGATTCTGCATTAGATAAGGAGATATTGTTTGGGTCTTCTGCTACCCACGTTCTGAAACAATACGATAAAGAGGGGAAATGATTCAGGGAGTTTCTAAGCTCTTTTTTGTACTCCAGTACAAATCTTATATGCTTCCCTTTTATTTAAAAAGCCAAATAATCAAAACCTGTCTTTTTTTCTGATAAACAAAACACAAAAAAAGAGATGGCCAGAGGGGTACTAACAATAAGAAACAGGAGTCTTTTCAGAAAAAGCGACAGGCCAGCAGTGTAGAATGACCATGCAAGCATTAGGAGTCTTTTCAGAAAAAGCGACAGGCCAGCAGTGTAGAATGACCATGCAAGCATTAGGAGTCTTTTCAGAAAAAGCGACAGGCCAGCAGTGTAGAATGACCATGCAAGCATTAGGAGTCTTTTCAGAAAAAGCGGCAGGCCAGCAGTGTAGAATGACCATGCAAGCATTTTTTACCCTTCTCCGTCTGCATCAAGCAATACAGTTTCAAATCTGCCCCTCAAACTGTTCCTCAACTTCCCCCTTTGGCAAAACATTGTTTCAGATTCTTGCTTGTTGAAAGTGGTATTGGTGGAGGGGCTACAGATGGCACCGGATACAAAAACTCCTTTCAGGAGAATAGTTCTCCACCTTACAAACGAAACAGAAATTTTCCTTAGGTTTTTCAGTCTTTACACACACACAAGGTGTCATAAAACCAGTGCCTGTTAGTCAAAGGGGCAAAGGCTTCTATTCCAGAATGTTTCTCATAACAAAGAAAAGGGTCTCTTAGAGACCATACTAGAACTTTCATTTGTAGTTTATATGGGAAAGTTCCAAAGTTCATTATCCAGCATTCCTTCCATGAGTTACTTAGTAACTCTCAATTTATAAAGATCTTTACTACCATATTCCTATATCCATAGGCTTCAGAATAGTTCAATGGTTTTCTGTTTTGGGGTATTATTATCAGTTCTTTGCATTGCCCTTTGATTTGTCTAGAGCATTAAGGGTGTTCACACAATGCCTAACCACAGACCGTTTATGGCAGACTGAATGACAATCATGACTTTTCTTATTTAGATGACTTCCTTTTCTTTGCAGAGTTGTAATCCAGTTGTCAAGAGTCATTAACTTGGGTTACATCTCTTTTGACCAATCTGGGCTTCCAATATTGCAACATCCTTCATGACTTTGTCTTACAGGATTTTTTGACTCAGGGTAATGTGAATTTCTGTCTGGAGGTTTTACTGAGCTTCTCAAATCAGTCTCAAATTTCATGAAGCAAATTCCTCAAGATTCAAGGGTTCCTTGCTTTTATGATTCCCCTAATTCCCCTAGTCAGATTACACATAAGAAAGCTGAATATATGGACCCAGCATTTACATTCTGTAGAATATCAAATTCCATCCTGAGCTTTGCAGAAAGGGAACTGCATCGCAGGGACAACAAATTCAACTGAACCCAGGTTACTCCTCTCCTTAGACCCCAAACCAATCTCTCACCACAGATACATCACGTGTTTCCACAGGGGTAAAAGCACAAGACCCATGAAATCCTTCAGACAGACAAAAGTACATCAACTTAAAAGAGATGCTGGCTGTCATACTTACCTTGAAGTCACTCTAGCACCTTTGGTCCCCAGGACAATACCACAATCATGTGGTACATAAATAGGCAGGGATGTAGAAGGCAGTAGCTGTACAGGCTAGCAGTGATGGCTTGGAATTAGCTGTTCAGCACTCATTAACCCTTCAGTCATCTTACGCTCCACCAGAGCAAAAACATAGCGGTTGAAAAGCTGAGCTGGACCAGGACTGACCCTCACAAGTGGAAACTGAAAGAGGGGTCTTTCAGCAACTGATCCAGTTGTGGGGTACACCTGAAATATATTTTTTTCCTCCTTTGTTAACTGACAACTAAGCAAGCAGGCCTGGAAAACAAAGTAGATTTTCATTCCTTTGGAAGGGAATGCTCCGTTATGTGTTTCCACCTTTTCCAGTAATATAAAAGGATAATTCTAAACATCCAGACAGATATCCAAAATATCATTGTAGTGACCTCCCTTTTGGCCAAGACAACATTGATTCTTCCTTCTTATGAAATTGACCAAGGACAATTTCTACAAAGTTCCTCAAAAACGGGTCTTCTCACACAAAAGAGGAGATGTTTGATACATCCCACTATCAATCACATTGAACTAACTGACTGGATGAGTCAGTTCTAATACTCATTAGGCATTTATTTCATGAGGATGCGCAACAGGTTGTAAAGGAGGCAAGAAAGCCTGCACTAGAAAATTCCGTGTTGATAAGTGTGGTAAGTGCAAGCGATTTTCTTGTTGGTGCCTAACCTAGAACCAGGGTCTCATCAAGAATTTTTTACCACTGGTGCGCAAATATTTGTGAGTTACTTTTCTCTGGCCTCTCTTGTTCTTCCATAAAAGCTATTCTTATGGCCATTTCAGCATGTCTACCCATGGATCCTCCTCTTTCTTCTCTGTTTGTTGTGAAACAGATTCTGAAAGGAGTTTTTCACCTGAGACTTCTTCATAAACAGGTTGCTCCTTCCTGGAATCTCAATATCGTGCTGGAGAAGTTGACTCTGTCACCTTTTGAACCTGCTCATTAAGCTAATTTGAGGTCCTTGACTTGGAAAACTGTACTCATCATTGCTCTGGCATCTGCCAGTTGCAAGCTCTCATGGTAGGTGAGTCCTGTCTAACTTTCCACAGGTATAGGGTCTCTGTAAGCACAAACCTCTTATGCATGCCCAAAGTGGTTCCAGAATTTACGTTGTTTATTTATTTATATTTGTTTACTGGGTTAGTGTACTGATCGGTATTGACCAATTTCTGATTCAGCCCAGGTCAGTCTTGAATTATGAGTTAAAACTTTGAATCAAGCCATCATTCTTCCAGTTTTCTACCCAGAGCCCAAAAATCAGGGTGAAAGGATTCTGCATACTCTGGATGTCCATAGGCAAGTCAGGTAGCTGACTAGCTATTTAGTTCTATC
The DNA here is from genome assembly GCF_019279795.1 of Protopterus annectens. NCBI lineage: Eukaryota > Metazoa > Chordata > Ceratodontiformes > Protopteridae > Protopterus > Protopterus annectens. The sequence continues at coordinate 419,738,827 of NC_056736.1, forward strand.
AAGAGCAAAAAAGGAAATCCTTTGTCTAAATAGATAAATTCCAGGTGATTGTTCTCAGCTATAGATTTTTTTGTTATTCACACTATGGCAAATTCTTTTGAGGGGGTATTAAGGTGCATTCTACTAGACCTTTGTCTTCGTCTGTGATATACAGGAAAGTGGTGCATTCTGGAAGCATTATAGAGGTAGCTAAATGTTCCTCTATACGTACTTTTACAAAGCATTACAAACTGGATTCCTTTTCTAGGTCCCGGTCTGCCTTTGCTAGGACCATTCTCTAGGGGCTCCTGGGTGCATATCCTTCCTTGTTCCAGGTGGTATAGGCTTTGGTAAACAACCCATATAGACTAAAGGCTAGTGCAGCAGTGAGAATGATAACTATAGTACAGTTGTGTAAGTTGCACTTACCCATAACAGTAGATGTTCGAATTCCTCCCTGTTGCAGTTACTGCACCCACCCACCATCCCCCTACTTTTGTATAGTTGTACTTAGGATATAAAATAGGGTCATATTTGCTTCTACTAAATATGTTTTATCGTTAATGTTCGTTGTTTGATTCTGGATTGTTAGGCTTCCTCTATCATTATATAGCCAAGAAAGCCCTGAAGAAATCTTCAGTCTGAATGCTGTTTTTTCTCCTTGGATTAGTCAAACAGCAGTCAGGGTAACGTTTTGTGTGTGTGTGTGTGTGTGTGTGTGTGTGTGTGTGTGTGTGTGTGTGTGTGTGTGTGTGTGTGTGTGTGGTGCGGGATGGGTTAGAGCTTTTTAAAGCTGGACAATTTTATTTCCTGGCCATGAAACAACCAATATAGCCTGAAGGTTACTGCAATATTGAGGAATTTGAACCTCAGCTAATGTTCATCATTCCCTTTGCCTCAGTAGCATATTGGGTTATCTGTCAAGACAACCCAGTACTGGACAGCTTTCAGAAAAGCTTAACCCCCCCCCCCTTTTTTTTGGCAGCTAATTACTGAATGTATCCCAAAAGGGAAGCCTTCAGCTGTCACAGTAAGTGAGTGTTCAGTATTTTTCTGCCATCCAAAGAAGAAAGTTCTCCGACTCTTCACAGGATCCAGTTATGATTTTTTCTCATAGATTAGTATTAGGCTAACTGCCCTTGTGGGCCATTTTAAACCTAGCCAATTTCCCCATGTGAGAATCCAACCTTGTACCTTGTGTTTGTAAGGTAAACACATTAACCATTATACTTACCTTTAACACCCTGTTCTGATAAGCTCCATGTGGGGACCCCTTCTTCTCATTTTATTATTAGATTTATTTTTTTAATAGTTTTATGTTTATTTAAAAAATGTTTATTTTAATATTTTATCTCTGTCGGTGTATGATGTGCAGAGCTGTAGTAACTACAGAGGGATAAAATTGATCAGTCACAGCATGAAGTTATGGGAAAGAGTAGTGGAAGCTAGGTTAAGAAGGGACGTGATGATTAATGATCAGCAGTATGGTTTCATGCCAGGAAAGAGCACTACAAATGCGATCTTTGCTCTGAGAGTGTTGATGGGGAAGTACAGAGAATGTCGGAAGGAGTTGCATTGTGTTTTTGTAGACTTAGAGAAAGCATATGACGGGGTGCCTAGAGAGGAGTTGCGGTATTGTATGAGGAAGTCAGGAGTGTCAGAAAAGTATGTAAGAGTGGTACAGGATATGTACGAGGATAGTGTGACAGTGGTGAGGTCTGCAGTGGGAGTGATGGATGCGTTTAAGGTGGAGGTGGGTTTACATCAAGGATCAGCTCTGAGCCCTTTCTTATTTGCAATGGTGATGGACAGGTTGACAGACGAGATCAGACAGGAGTCCCCGTGGACTATGATGTTTGCAGATGACATTGTGATCTGTAGTGGGAGTAGGGAACAGGTGGAGGAGACCCTGAAGAGATGGAGATATGCTCTAGAAAGAAGAGGAATGAAGGTCAGCAGGACTAAGACAGAATATATGTGTGTGAATGAGAGGGAGGATAGAGGAATGGTGAGGATGCAAGGAGTAGAGGTGGCGAAGGTGGATGAGTTTAAATACTTGGGGTCAATAGTTCAGAGTAACGGTGAGTGTGGAAGAGAGGTGAGGAAGAGAATACAGGCAGGATGGAGTGGGTGGAGAAGAGTGTCAAGAGTGATTTGTGACAAACGAGTACCTGTAAGAGTGAAAGGGAAGGTCTACAAGAGGGTAGTGAGACCAGCTATGTTATATGGGTTGGAGACAGTGGCATTGACAAAAAGGCAGGAGTTTGAGCTGGATGTGGCAGAATTAAAGATGTTAAGATTTGCACAGGGTGTGACGAGGGTGGACAGGATTAGGAATAAGTATATTAGAGGGTTAGCCCAGGTTGGAAGGTTTGGAGACAAAGCCAGAGAGGCACAATTACATTGGTGTGGACATGTGCTGATTAGGGATGCTGAGTATATTGGGCAAAAGATGCTAAGGATGAAGCTACTGGGTAATAGGAAAAGAGGAAGGCCTAAGATAAGGTTTATGGATGTGGTGAGAGAGGACATGCAGGTGGTTGGTGTGACAGAGCAAGATGCAGAGGACAGAAAGAAATGGAAACAGGTGATCTGCTGTGGCGACCCCTAACGGGAACAGCCGAAAGAAGATGATGATGATGATGATCTCTGTCAATGTTTGCAGTAATTCCTGTGGGAGATTTTGCTTGTAGCAGTATTCATTTGGCTTCTATAGCTGGTCTATGTTTGTTTTTACTGTTTTTGAATCAGCTTTCAGCATTTCTCAGAAGTGCAGTATGTATGTGTGCTGTTAGACACTAGGGGCTGTCTTGTGTAGCCAGAACCATGAATTAATCACACCTGTCTTTACTGTTGTTACTCTGCTTTATTTTCACATTTTGACAGGAAAATATTGCAGAACTTTAAATTACTCTGCTCTGTGTGCTTTTAATATCAGATCGCAGTTTTACCGGAAATGAAATTATTTGATTGTGCTGTGGAGATTTTACTGTCTCTGACAATGTAATATAGTTTAAATTGCTATTAAATGTTCTTTTATAGCATTTTGACATTGTTAAATTATGTAGAGCTAGTTTTATACATTTGTTTGGCCATTGGTTGCTTTGTTGTTTGGACTTTGTGTACGGGAAATTCTATAGGTAAAGTTTAGTTGTGTGGAGACAGACTTATTACTAGAAACTTTAAATGCTTATTGTGATACATTATCCAGTACTGTTACTCTGCCCTCCCACATCAAATCTAGTTTCATCTACAAAGACAAAAACAATATAAAAATATGCCTCAGCATACTGTTAGTCATTCTTTCTGGGTCACTGCTTGGCCTGCAGACCACTTACCTTTTGCCCCATCTTCCTGTAGTGTAGCTTTGCCAGACACTATGGAACAGGATTTAGACACATTCCCTGGAGCTGTTCTGGTATCTGGCACCAATATGGGAGAACCAAACTCTTCAGGTGCATGAGTAGTGTGGGGTAAGCTCCCTTGCCAGGCATAATACTCTTTCTCTCGAAAAAGAAACAGAAACTTCTTCATACAGCTGCTAATCAGATTATAACAGCCTATAAGGCTAGTGAGGCTTCCTTGGCTAAGAGTGTTCTGCAGGCAGCTAATTCTAGTGGTTGTGTTCCATACATGGCTCCAGAGCTAGTTTGGCTGGAGACCGTTAAGGTGTTTCAGAGAATGATGAGGAACCTGGTGTAGACAGCGATTTCCTAGCTCACGCTAAGTCCAGTCCTTTAGGAATGCTGAACAGTTGTTTGTCACTCTGATTCTTCGGAAGGTGAACCTGTTCACTTTTCTTCAGATAAAGTCTAGATTTAGTAATGTTTTTCTTGGG
>NC_056736.1:419747643-419797643 GCF_019279795.1 Protopterus annectens
CCACAGAAGATATCTCCCTCACTTCTGCAGAGGGCTGTTCTCTCCAAACTGTCCTGAACCTTCCCTCAAACCCAAGCCATGGTCTCTCTCTTCTCCACCAGAGAGATCACATCACCTGATGTGTCCTCCTTAAGTGCATACAAACCTGTCTCATTTCCCTGGGACTGGGGAGTGGGTAATGCCTCTTCACTACTTCCCCTTCCTGCTTGACTCCTTCAGAACCAGGGCTGATAACTGAATCCCAGTCATCTTGGTCACAGTAAGGGCTTCATCCTTCTTTGCCATAGAGCCAGGCTGAAGTTGCTAGACTGTTTAAATCTAGACTTGGGTGGCATCATTGTGAAATAAGTCTTTATACTAAAACTTGAATAAACCTTAGCAGTAGTCTCTTTGTGCTGTCTTCAAAATGATTTCCCCTCCAAAAAGGCAGGACACAAAATATTTACATTCATTACCATCTTTGATTCTAGACTCCATCAACATACCACTCAAACAAACACTCAACAAAAATATTGGGGGGGATAAAGCACCAGAAATGGGGGGCAATTTTTAAATATTTCTCTCAAACTTAGAAAGCTACTAGAATAAAAGGTTATGTGTCTGCACCCTACTTTTTGCCTCTCCAATATATACTAGCCTAAGACAATGCGACCTAAATAAGCTCGAAATGTGCTACAACAAAATCGCCAAATTCACCACAGGGGCTTCCTACCTTAGTCACCAGTGTCTCTCACTGGCAGAACTAGGCTGGCTAGAGCTCCCTCACCTCCTTCAGTGGTACCAACTCGCACTCGCCCACAAACTAGTAAACCATCCAGTAAAAGTCCCATCCCTCCAGAATCTACTCCAACCCTATCTTACCACCAAACCACTAAGATCCAGCAACAAAAACCTCCTACAGGTCACAAGACCCATTAACTCTGCTGGAGAAGAATTATTCTCCTGCACTATAGCCAAATTATGTAACTCCCTCCCACCCTCAATTACCTCTGTAACGTCTGCCACCCACTTCAAATCTTTACTAAAAGCACACTTAAAAACATGCTGGATATGCCCTTGCAACCCCCATCTAATATCACCCACCCACTACCTCTCTCTCTGCACCCCATGAACTACATTATTTCTAGCTAGCTTGGTTGCTCATAAATCTCGCTACCTACCATATAGTAAGAACTTCTTGTAGCTACAAGTGTAACTGTCTGTTATGTACCACAAAAACAAATTGATTCAGTTGTCTACTAAAAAATTGTGTTATACATCTGTAACTATGTTCAATATCTGTCACTATGTTTTAAACTTGTATTAAGTTTTACAGCTGTTTTAAAACTATGTTTTATCTTGTATTATGTCCTACAGCCAGTTCAATGTCTATAATTTTTAAATGCAATTTTTCTCAAACTGTATAATGTCAGTAACACTAAATGTGGAGCTTTCCTCCCCGGGCCTCCGCTGAAAATGGACCTGCATCCAGTCAGACTCTCCCGGTCAACAAATGTAAATAAAAATGTGTTATAATGCATTTTCTGAAGGCTATAAAGTCTGAAACTCAAATGCATGTTATTATTTAGTGAATTCAGTCCTCATTGAGTTGCCACAAAAATCCAGAAAAATACAAATTTTATGAGGAACAGACTTAAAACATGAGAAAAAAAATCTGGACATTCTGAAAATCTGAACAGTTGAGAGGTATGCCCATCAATTTTCTGTACTTGTTAAGCACCTATTTGTTTGTTCTGATTTCCTGCCAAGGTGTGTATCATATAACTGATTTGTTTGCAGTTAAAAGCATTCTGTAGAGTCTCCTGGCTCCTTTATCTGTTTAAAACACTCCTCCCAGTCTAGTGTCATTAGCTCATTCTACATAATACAGAGAGAACATTTGAGAAGGCCAACCCACTTCGTTTCCTAACATTGTGTTATCTTCTGCATCTCCTCTGTCCCTTTCCTTTACCAAAAAAAAAAAAAAAAACTTTGCTAGAATCTCCCTGTGTTCTGCTTAACTGTAACAAAAAATACACTTGTTTCCTTCCTTTCCTGTAATTAGTCTAGTACAGATACAGATTTGCTATATCCAGGACTGTTTGTAAGCTTCTGAGCCCCCCAAGCCTGTGCCTGCTAGCTGATCAATGAGAGTGGTAAGCACTAGGTAACTTATCTACCACTTAAGGAATGGTTCTGGCCCAGAAATTGTAGTTATTGGCTGTTTGGGCAGTTTTTCTCTCAACTTTCTGATTTAAAAGCCTGCATTTGTACTTGTTTCCCCCTTTCCTGTAACTAGTCTAGTCCAGATACAGATCTGCTGTATCCAGGACTGTTTGTAAGCTCCTGAGGCCCCCAAGCATTTCTGTGTTGGAGGGAAGCCTGCTAGCTTATCAGTGAGAGTTGTAAGCACTAGGTAACCTGTCTACCACATAAGGAGTGGTTTATGGCCCGGAAATTGTAGTTATTGGTTGTGTGGGCAATTTTTCCATCTCTTTCAACTTTATGATTTAAAAGCCCACATTTGCACTTGTTTCATTCCTATAACTAGTCTAGTTCAGATACAGATTCTTAGTTTTAGCACTTGAATTTGCTTATTCATGCTCATCACTTCTTCAACACTTGTTGTAAGCAATAAATAAGCTACAAATTACTACAGCACTCAGTCTTCCTCATTACCTAAAGGAAAACAGTTTTTGTACTTACTTTCCTCACTTGCTTAGAGAAAAACAGCTCTTGTAATCACTTTCCTCACTTGTCTAGAGGAAAATATTTTTTTATTCAGGCATGTCCAAGGGTCAGCTCCCAGTATTCTCTCCTGTCTATCTGATGAATCTGGGCATCTTGGGGCAATGTAGCAATTGCCTCATGTACACAGACAACCCTCTCCTCCTACCACCCAGCATTACAACCTGTGAGAGATGCACTTATCTAGCCAAATTGGAGGTAAAGCTCTCTCCAACCAAGATTGAACTTGACAGTCAAGAAGAGAAGGTAAACACTTGCACCACACCACACTCATCACATAGTCCCACTAAACCTACACCACCAAAATCCACACATAGAAACACAAAAACATTCACAGAAGCTCTCAATAATAATCTGCTCAAGCAACAAAGACCTCCAAAGCAGAAACGCAAGCAACCTCCACCCCCCAACACAACCCAAATGACACATAGCCACAGACTTAGTATGCCACTCAACCACAGCCCATAAGGCAAAACAATGTACCCAACATACTAGTCATAGGTGACTCTATAGTCAGGCACACTGATGTCCCACTCACCAGGCTAAATGATGAGAAGGTTACTGTCAGCTGTCTGTTGGGTGCCAGGATCCACCACATAACCCACACACTCAGGTCACTCCACCACAAGTACAAATATGAATCTGTCATTGTCCATGTTGGTGTGAGTGACCTGAGACATACCTCCCTGGACTACATGAAAAGAGACATGGAAGAGCTCTCCAATCTTGTAGCCCAGGCAGGTATGACCCTAGCCCTGAGTAGCATCCTGGCATTGCCCAGAATGATACTGCAGTACAAGGACAAAATTATTGACTTCAGCAATTGGCTAAGCTTCTGCTGCCATTCTAAGGGGATCCAGTATCTGATTACCTGGGATGACATAGTCTACAGACCATAATGCTTTGCCAGAGACATCCTGTACCTGTCACCCCTGGGATTCTGGATACTGGCTAAGGCTCTTGCAGCCCCTATACTGCCTTTTTTAGGCAAGGTTCAAATGACAAATTCACCACCGTAAAAGGAACAGGCAAGCAAAAACTGAGAGTAATGCTACTCAATGCTAGAAGTCTAAATCTGAAAATGCACTCCCTCAAGACACTCCTTAAAATAGAGAACATTGATATCTGTGCAGGACTGAGCCCTGGTTCAAGGCTCCAGAGAACACCCCTGCATTACCAGGCTATAACTCATACCACACTTTTTGGCCACCTAACCTGGACCGGAACACCAAAGGTGGAGGTGTATCCATATTCATTAAGGATATTCACACATCCAGGCTAGTTGCATATCCAAGGTTATCCAAGTGCAACTAACTCTGGGCAAAACTGCAATCCAAATTGTAGCTTGCTACAGATCCCCCACCATGCCCCAAATTCCCACTCATCTTTTCTTGATATACTGGAAAATATTAGGGTTCAACCAAACACCCTAATAATGGGCGATTTCAACTACCCCACCATTAAGTGAAAAAACTATTCATGAACCAACTCCTTCACTCAAGGCTTTATGGAATTCATAAATTCCAATGCCCTGGATCAACTTATCTACATCCCCACCAGGGGAAACAATATCCTAGACCTAGTCATTACCAACATGAGTGACCAGTGTTCCACACCTGAAGTCAACTCCTCATTGGTCAGATCCAACCATAAGCTAATCACTCTAGATATCCACATCCCGCCCCCACCCCCCATTAAGGAAACCACGGTAGAAAATTTTTCCAAAGCCAACTTCATGCTTAAGACAGGAGTGGTGAACTTCATGACACCCATGCAGATGGACAATACAGTTATGACTGCTGAGTCCTACACAGGTGCACTCTATAAGCACTTATACGAGTGCATGGATCGTGCTATCCCAAATGCTGTCCTCCAAAAAAAGGAAGCCAATCTGGCGGTCCCCTGCCATAAACAAACTCTACAACAGGAGGAAGAAACTGTTGCAAAATAGAGTAAAATCCCATGAGTGCAGGAGTTCCCTGGTCAGCCAGATCCCTTATAAGATCCTCCAAAGCTAGCTACGAAAACAAAATCACCACTGATTCTAGGGACAACCACAAAACATTCTATAGCTGTGTCAAGAATCTCAATGGCAACACCAAGATCTGCTCTGAGTTACAGCACAATGACATGAAAATTACAGAACCAACTGATATTGCCAACATCCTGGCAGATAGGTTCAGTGCTAACTTTACCCCTCTCTCACCCCCTAAAGGGCCCATATCTATACAGGAAGAATGCAGAGTCCCTGTAATCACAACTACACTGGTAAAAGCTGCACTCTCTAAAGCCAAAAATGCAGCATCCATGGGACCGGACAGCATCCCAGGATGCGTTTTACATGAACTTCAGAACAAACTGGCTCCCCGCCTAAGCACCACGTTCAGTCATAATCTCACATCAGGCTTTGTGCACACTGAATGGCGCACAGCAACAGTTATCCCACTCCACAAAGGGGGAGCCACCACTGATCCAGGGAACTATCGCCCTATTAACCTGACGAGCCTGGTCTGTAAGGCCATGGAACGTATCATCATGGAACTCATAAACAAAGACATTGGTAACCTCTAAACTCTGGACCCCACCCAGTTTGGGTTTGTGAAAGGCAGATCATGCCTCCTGAACCTGATCGACTTCTTTAAGGCAGTCACCAAAACCGTAGACAAGGGTAAGATGGTTCACACAGCCTACCTTGACCTCGCCAAGGCTTTCGATACCATCCCCCCATTCTAGAATTATAGATAAACAAAGTAAACTAGGTATAAAACCCTACGTCACAAGATGGGTTGCTAGTTGGCTCACTGACAGAACCCACACTGTAAAAGTTGCAGACTCCAAAAATGACTTCAAACCAGTGACAAGTGGAGTACCAAAGGGTTCAGTCCTGGGACCTCTCCTGTTTGGTATCTACTTCTCTGAAGTGCAGGCTAACACAGAAGGCCTTTGATGACTGCAAATTAGGAGCCATAGTTGTGTCCCCAAATGATGTGGACATCCTACAGAAGGGTCACACTGAGACAGATGCCTGATATCAGAGCCATGGCTTCAAGCTCAATGCCAAATGTGCATTTTCATCCCCTTTGGCAAAAACTCTGTACCCATGAGCTACCACATAGACGGCAGTCTACTTAATGCCAAATGTGTAATAAGAGACCTTGGGACCCAGGTGGACAGTAATCTCTCCTTTGATAATCACATTGCCACAGTGGTCAGGAAGTCCTTCTACATGGCACACTTCATCACAAAAGGGTTCTCATCCAGGAAAAAAGAGGTCATTGTTCCCCTCTACTCGACATTCATTAGACCCATTATAGAGTACAATGCCCCTTTTGGAATGTGCCTCACAAGACATCTGCAGCAGCTATAAAGGCCACAGAAGTACCTCACAAAGAGGATTACTGGCCTCAAAAAGGATGCCTTACACTGACCGGCTCAAAAAACTCCAGCTTTACTCCATAGCATACCGCCTAATTCGAGGTGATCTCTGCCTAACATATAAAGCTATGTCAAACCCAGAGCTGTTGGACATGATACACCTAAAGAAATCCCAGTCCCTCCAAGCTACATTTTCTAGGTACCTAAACCTTGTCACCACAACAAACAGGACATGCTGGAGGGATAGAGTCCTGTCCCAGAGACTTCTCATACTCTGGAACAAGCTACCCATCTATGTCAAGCAAAGTTCCTCATTAGCACTCTTCAAGAAAAATCTTGATGAGTGGATGGGAAATAGAAAATACACCCCGAGGATCACTTCTGTGGCTCTGCTCGACATAGGCGCAGGAAAATAACTTTCTTGGGTGGCATAAGCCAGGGAACCTTGTTGGCTAGGCTTACGTAGGCCCTTGGGCCAATAGCCTAGTACCTACCTATGAACCTATGAATGCACTTTGCCAAGCTCCAGTAATATTATTCCAGTCACATCCCTACTGCACTCCTACCTGTCATCAAATTGGATATGTTCCTGTTCATCTCCGACTTAATTTCAGCAGCCCCTTCTTCTCTCCACTTAGCAACCTTATACACAACTAAATCTCTACCTCCTCTCCAAAACTTCTACTAGACATAATTATCTTCTTCTACTTCCATCTACTTCTGTAAGTTAAGTTAAAAAAAAAAAGTTCATTTTCTCCAGATGTTAAAGTGCTCCAGCCTGAACATGCATTTTGTTTTGCTCCACTGCCACTCAAGCCAGTCTGTATTCAAACATAATTACTTTCATACTTTGTACTTCATACTTTACTACTTTGCACTATTTTATTAATATTGTATATACATTGCTTGATATTCATGATTATATTGTCTATGTAATTCTCTAAGAGCTTGTATACTGTATTGTATCGCCTATGGAGTTTTTCTTCCCCGGCTTTCACTGAAAACGGGCTCTTCTTGGCCCAGTGGATTTCCCCGGTCATCAATCTGTAACAAATAAATAAATAAATACATAAATGGCCATTTTTTATTCTCTTCACTTTACAAACTTACTTAAAACTGCCTTACTGGTGTTAGGAAAGTTGTCAACTTTCACATAGCAAATTGTGTGCAAACAACAAAGATGCCATCCTCGTGACCTCAAACCAGATATTCTTCACTCACTTTCTGTACCTTTATAACCTGTCCTAGAAAATGACAATCTGAAAGAGAGACAAAGCACATCCTAGTGGAATCCTACACCCAACTAAAGCTATTCAGTTAACACAAAATACAGATATAGATCTCACTCTTCACAAAGAACAAATGATAAGCAGAAGCGGCCTTGGAACTCTTTATTGTCGTAACACATTGCAAAAGACATTCCAGGGGATGCAGTCAAATGGCTTTTCCAATTGCATAAAATACATATAGTCAGTTCTGGCAAACTTTGATGACTGCCTCCAATATCTGTGCAAAGACAAATAGCTGGTCCACAATTCTGTATCCAGGACAGGATCCACATACTCCTTCTGAATCACAGGCTTGATGTTTGCATGATGTTAGATTTTGACATCCTAGCCTATGCTTTTCCTGGATTGCTAAGAAGTGTTCTTCCTACTGTAGCTAGAAACAAATCTGTCTGTCCCTCTTTCTGAAAACAGAGACCAGCCACCAGCCCCATTTTGTTAATCCAAATGCACTGTACTACACAGTACTGTACTAGCCCTCAATGCAACATTGAAAAAATGTAAGTTAGCCAAAGCCCTTGGCATTGCTAGTTGTATCTCATCCACTTCTGCAGGGTTACTGAGTGGAGCTTTTTAATTATTACTGCACTGCCATCATATATTGAAATGGAATTAATTCTTCCATCTCCAAAGTATGTTCACAGGATTCAGGGGCTCATCAATCCCTTCAGCTCTCAATAATGTTGCTAAGGTTAGGATTTCTCCAGTTTTGCTGAGAACAGCCTATGAATCCCTCCTGAGTTGCTGGATGGTTTGCCAGAACCTCTTTGAGGCCATGCAAATGCCAATTTCTGTGTCCTTATTACATTCCTCTCACACCCATATCTTCTGTGTCACGACTGCCACAGCTGAGGTGTTTCTGGCTTGTCAGTACCTGTCAATCAAATTGGGAGATTCCTCACACCTATTAGTAATGACTTGAAGGTTTCTTCCTTTATCCTGATTGTTGCCTTCACCACTAGTGCCCTTCAGCACATCCTAGGATTGCCACCATGACAGGCACCAACCACCATTTGGCCACAATTGCTTACTGCAACCTCAGCTGAGTTCTTGTATAGGGTTCCTTTCACATTTATTAGCCTCAACCCTCCCTACGTACATGATAGAAGCTGTTAAAGGAAGTGGGAGTTAATTTCCTGAATACCCAAACTCCATGTTTATGTTTCTTAGGTCTATACAGCCTCTGTTCTGGCCATCTGACTCAACTTACCACCAAATGGTGATAATTTAACAAGATAACATTTCTGTTGACCCAGACATCTGGAACATGTAACCTCAGATCTGTTGTGATGGTTACATAGTCTGTCATTGTGCTTTTGCCCAAGAAGCTCTGTGTCAAGTATGTTTATGAGTATAATCTTTGTGATGAACTATGATATTTGTTGCCAGAAAACCATGATTAGCATAAAACTTCAAAAACAACTCACTACTCCAGTTCATATCATATACACCATTTCTCCCAGCCACATGCTTCTAGGCATTTCCACAATTCTCCACAGGACTATTTAATTCTCCCAGTATAACTACAGAATATGCAGTTGGTACTCATCTGAGGACTGCATCCATAGTCTGTAAGCAGGCTGAACACCTTAAATAATTGATAGGTGTATACTGACAACCAACAGGCAGCATTGTCCTTTTCATAGCTCTTACTTGCATTGAGGTGACACTTTTATTAACTGCAACCTTTCCAACTTCACATTGACTAGCTGAGGTTTTGTGAGTATCTACCAGAGGCCTCTTCTGAGGGTCATTTTTAGGGAGACCACCTAAATTCAAGAAGCATGCCTTTTGGCTTTTCCCGGTAATGGGTCGCCACAGCGGAACTCCGGTCTGCTAATGATTGGCAGTAGATTTTTACGAAACACCGAGGTGCCAGCTCGATGCCCAACCTTCAAAGAAGGCACGCCCATTTACGCACGCATGCCTTTCGAACGCTACCCAACCATGGGGAGGACATGCAGACTCCACACAGAAGGCACTCCCAAGCCCAGCTGAGAATCGAATGGGAGAACCTCTTGCTGTGAGGTAACAATGCTACCACCGTACCCAGAATTAATGCAGTATTTACAGATAAGATAACCTAAATTTAGCAGATATTTTCCACCTCCCACACAAGTTCAACTCCTTCCACAAGAGCAAGGTACCTTTCATGTTCCATGAGCCAGTTTGCACTACCAGAGTTTAATTTATTACAATCCATCCTAGTTCTACCTGCCACTTAACTACCATTGCTACTGTTCACTTTATGGAAGATGAGGCCACATTGTAAATTCATGCAGCTTTTTTAGACTGATCATAGCTAGGCATCCACAGATTGCTCAGCAACAAACATCCCATCCTCAGTGAAGTCTACATTTTGTTCTGGAATCTCTTAGCAGACACTCTTTTGAAACACTATATTCTGTTTTTAAAAGCCTTTAATAGCTGTCCCCTAATCCAATAAGGTTTCTGATCTCAAAGCATTTATGGCCTCTAAACTCTATGCATTTTTTCATTAAGAAAACATTTTGCTTTCTGCTATCCTCACCTTCTTGCCATTATGTACCATACATTGTACTTGATCAAAAAATTCAATTGGCAAGATGCTGTCAGCATCTTCAAAACTTAGGTGAGAAGAGTTTGCTCAGTATGTATGCTTATAGGCAATTATGGGCCTACGATGCTAGTGAGAAAAAAAAAAAAACACTTTCGAAAGTTAGATCAGTCATGTGGGAGAGACAGAGCCTGGAATTTCCATGGAGTCCCATCACCTCCCAGCCATCTCTTCCTGTATCGTAGTCCCACTGTACAAGCCTGGTCACCTGGGGCATAGTCAAGGTTTCATCCCCCTCGCACCATGGTGCCAACCAAACAATGCAAACTGGATGTTATATTTTAACGCTGAGTCTGAGAGAACATATTGTTTTCCTTGCTTTTTAACAGCCTTTTCTTGTTAGAATGCAGGAATGGAATAGGTTGTTTTTCATAACTTTTAGTAGAAGTCTAGATGGTGTCACTCCTTCAGAAACGTGGCATCTTTCTCATTGTTTGATGTGTTGCTTTTTAATAAATTATGTATTCAAAAATCCTGTTTAAGGGCTGCTTCTCCCTACTTTGTCTAAGAGCCTCTTACAGCTCAGGGAGACGTTCCAATAACACAGTACCTGTTGCTTTTCAGTATGTTCTTTTTACTATTTAGTTTTGTTGTGCCACTGATTTGAACAGCTGACAGTGTTAAGGGTTAAGGCTCTGAGTTATTAACTAGCTCCTTCCTGTAATTAAGGGTAAATGGTTGGATTTTTTCGACCTCCATTTGCCTGCTGTATGACTCTGAACAAGTTAATTAACTGCAAAGTGATTTAGGATCACCCTTGAAAAGGGAAACTTGTGTCCATCTAGTGAGCTTACTAGACAAACAGAGAAATTAAGTGGAGTATGGATCATCTAACACATCAAGCACATCACTAGACTTAGAAAGCTGTACGTAGAACTCTCGTTAGGCGTTATGCAAACAGGAGGAGAAGGCAACTACACACACCACAAAACCAGCCTCACATAATGCTACCACTCCACTGAATCAAACACATAAACACACAAAGACATACTCGGAGGCTCTGAGTAAAAATTTACCTAAACAGCAGAGGCCTCCAAAGCAGACACCCAAACAACTGCTACCTCAAGACACCCCACAAGCAACACATAAACCACAAAAGCAGTGTGCAAAGCAGTCACAGCCCTTAAGGCCAAATACAACACCAAACATACTTGTCATAGGTGACTCCATAGTCAGACACACTGGCGTCCCACTCACCAGGCTGAACAAGGAGAGGGTCACAGTAAGCTGCCTATCGGGCGCTAGAATCCGCCACATAACACAAGCACTCGGGTCACTCCATGGCAAGTACAAATATGACACAGTCATTGTCCATGCTGGTGTGAACGACCTGAGACGCACCTCCCTGGACTACATGAAAAGAGACATAGAGGAGCTCTCTGATTATGTAGCCCAGGCAGGTATGACACTAACCCTGAGCAGTATCCTTCCTTCACCAAGAATGATGCCACAATATAGAGACAAGATGATCAGCTTTAACAATTGGCTTAATGTCTGGTGTCATTCAAAGGGGATCCAGTGTCTGTCTGCCTGGGATGACATGCTTGACAAGCCACGCTGCCGCAAGGGACGGCTTGCACCTGTCACCCTGGGATTCCGGATATTGGCTAAGGCTCTTGCCACCCCATAGTGCCTTTTTAGGCAAGGCTCAAATTCTAAACCTACCACCCTAGAAAACAAAATGGGAAGAAACTGAGGGTAATGCTGCTCAATGCCAGAAGTCTAAATCTCAAAATGCACGCACTCGAGGCCCTTCTCAGTATGGAGAACATCGATGTCTGTGCTGTAACTGAAACCTGGTTCAAGGCTCCTGAGAGCACCCGGCACTATTAGGTTTTACCTCATATCATGCGTTCCGCCCCAAAACCCGGACCACACCACAAAAGGAGGGGTGTATCCATATTCATAAAGGATACTCACACCTCCAGGTTGGTGGCAACGCAAAGCTCGGAAACCATCCAGGTGCAACTAACCATAGGCAAAACTGCTCTACAAATTGTAGCATGCTACAGGCCACCCTCTCAAACTCAGGAACCCCACACAGCCTTCCTGAAGACACTGGAGGGTATAAATGTATCTCCAAACACCATCATATTGGGTGACTTCAACTACCCGAATATAGACTGGGAACATTACTCAAGCCCTAACTTTCTAGCCCAACGGTTCCTGGAGTTCATAAATTCAAATGCCATGGAACAGCTAGTCACTGTTCCCATGAGAGGAGAAAATATACTAGATCTCATTGTCACAAACATGGGGACAAAATGCTCCACACCGGAAGTATATCCCTCATTGGTGAGATCTGATCATAAACTAATCTCACTGGAAATCCACATCCCGCCCACCCCATGCAAAAGACCATAGTGAAGAACTTCTCTAAAGCAAACTTCACACTACTCAAGACTGGTGTGGTATCCTTCAAGGCCCCTGAGCCAGAGGAAACCACAACCCAAGCTGCGGAAGCCCTTACAAATGCCTTCTATGAACACCTCCAGGACTGCATGGATCAGGCAATCCCAAATAAAACCAAGACTCTTTCCACAAAGGGCAAACGTCCAGTCTGGTGGACCCCAGCCATTAACAAACTTTACAATAAGAGGAGAAAGCTATTACATGATAGAACAAAATCCATAAAAGGGAAGTCACCCCTGATCATTATTAGTAAAAAATACGAGCACTCATAAAATCAACTAAGGCCAATTTTGAGAGAAAAATTGCCATGGATTCAAAGGACAATCATAAGGCCTTTTTCAGCTGTGTTAGGAACCTGGGTGGAAACTCCCAGATATGCTCAGAATTAGTCCAAAATGATACAAAAATCACTGAACCCACAGACATTGCCAACATACTGGCAGACAGGTTCAGTGCAAACTTCACCCCCTCTCCCCTAAAGGAGAGATAACTATCCCAGCCGAGTGTAGCCTCCCGGACATCTCAAATGCGCAGGTGAAAGCTGCTCTCTCTAAAGCTAAAAACACAGCATCAATGGGACCGGATGGTGTCCCCGGCTGTGTGCTACACGAGCTAAATGAGGAATTAAACCCGCACATAAGGCTGCTGTTTAATCTCAGCCTTACCACAGGATACGTGCCCAAGGAGTGGCATACGGCAACTGTGGTCCCACTCCACAAAGGCGGTGCCTCTACGGACCCTGGTAATTACCGCCCATAAGCTTAACAAGTCTAGTCTGCAAAGCTATGGAGAGGATCATAATGGAGCTCATAAACAAAGATATAGGGGACTTGCAGACATTGGACCCGACCCAGTTTGGCTTTGTCAAGGGAAGATCATGCCTTTTGAACTTGGTTGACTTCTTCGAAACAGTCACCAAGGCCATTGATGAGGGAAAGGCAGTCCATACAGCCTACCTTGACCTTGCAAAGGCTTTCGACACAATACCCCACTCGGGTATTGTAGAAAAGCTTACCAGCTTAAATGTAAACCCATATGTCACAAGATGGGTTGCAAACTGGTTTAAGGACAGAACCCACAGGGTTAGAGTTGCTGGCGCTGTGTCAGACTCCAAGCCAGTCACAAGTGGTGTCCCACAGGGCTCGGTCCTTGGCCCCCTATTGTTTGGCATCTACTTCTCAGAAGTACAGGCCAACATGGGAGGACTTTGGCTGACAAAGTTTGCAGACGACTGCAAACTGGGCGCCATAGTGGAAAGTGCATCGGACACGGATATCCTTCAGAAGGGACTCACGGAAACAGATAGCTGGTGCCAGAGCCATGGCCTGAAGTTAAACGCCAAAAAATGTATAGTCATACCCTTCGGGAAAAACAAGGTAACCCCAAGCTACCATATAGGTGGCAATCCACTAAGCACAGAAGAGGTTATCAGGGACCTGGGGACCCAGGTTGACAGTGGCCTTTCTTTTGACACTCACATTGCTAAAGTGGTTAGAAAGACCTTCTACATTGCCCACCTGATCATGAAGGGATTCACATCCAGATCTAGTGAGGTCATTGTTCCCTGTACTCTTCACTTATCAGACCAATGATCGAGTACAATGCCCCATTCGGGATGTATCTCACCCGACATCTGCAGCAATTGGAGAGACCCCAAAAGTTCCTCACCAAAAGGATAAAGGGACTCCAAAATCTGTCATATGCTGCCAGATTGAAGAAACTCCAGCTCTATTCAGTCGCATACCGTCTGCTCAGAGGTGACATGTGCCTGACATACAAGGCCATGTCCAACCCGGAATTAATGGACATGCTCCACCTCAAAAATCCAAATCCACCAAAACCACTAGAGCAAGCGACTTAAACCTTAGCACGGATATAAATAGGACGTGCTGGAGGGATAGATTTATCACTCAGAGACTCCCTATGCTGTGGAATAAAATCCCGGTCCATGTGAGGCAGAGCACCTCGCTGACTCTGTTCAAGAGAAATCTAGACCTGTGGATGGGAGATCGTAGGTTTACCCCAGGAATCATCTCTGTGTCACTGCTGGACAGAGGCACAACAAACTAATGGGCACAGTATTTTTTCATATAAGGGGTGGCGTAAGCCACAATAATTTGGGCTAGGCTTATAAATGCCTTAGGGCAGATAGCCTTGTATAAACCTATGAACCTATGAACCTATGTGACACTAAATCCCAACCCATAGTTTACGTTTCTCAGTTTTGCTCAAATATGGAACCAAAAAATGCAGAGCTCATGTCTGATATTAAATACAAGTTGTTGCATTATTTTTGTTGTGTGCATATGTTAAAATCTAAATTTGCTAAACCTGTTTATCCCATTATTTTTCTATTAACAGCTTTCTATATATGACATGTTCTTCTTTAATAAGCTCCTCTTAATATTTCTGCAGCTTTCCTTACAGCCCTTCTGTGGAACTGTATCCTGTGACGTGTGTTGATGTCATTCTTGATGTTTGTATATGTTCCTTTTATTTATTTATTTATTTATTTATTTATTTATTTATTTATTTATTTTATTTTATTTTATTTTTATCAACCAGGTTTATTCTCAGTGGTGGATCCAGGAATTTGCAAAAGGGGAGGGCACTTTCTAGTGAGATGACTACTGGGGTAGGAGTTGGAAAGTGGGACACTGGGTTTGGTGGTTGTGGAAAGAATAGCAGTATATAGTCAGTTGCAGATGATTTTGTACCTGAAACAGAAGAGACCAGTTGGCATAATGGTTAATGCCTTTGCCTCCCATGCACCAGGCGCAAGGTTTGATTCTGACCAGTGTCAATTTGCATGTTCTCCCCATTTCTTTGTGGAGTTCCCCCCACCTCTGAAACGCATGCTGAGTTTTTCCATCTCAAAACACTTACCAGCAAATGGAGCTGTGGGCAGCAGCACAGACTCTACATGGTGTCCTATAGGGGGAAGAGTTGTACAGACCAAATGCTTTGGGCATCTACTGTGGTGCTCAGTATCCTCAAGATAGTAGAACATGGATCACAGAGTGTGCGCAGTGAAAGAGCTAGCCACTTGGTGTCAAATTTGGCTCTAGGTGATTCGGTCACAGTGTTAGAGCACATACATCTAGAGACAGCACAGGTATTTTCGATGCATACTTGGAACACAAGACAAGTGCTCTGGCTTTTATCATTTGCCCTTACAGTCAGCTTGTTTCCATGAAAACATAAGTATGAAATGTTCAGCTACCTCAGCTGCAGACTCCTCAACACACATTGAACATTCATTTGCTAATGGAAAACTTTTCATTTCATTCAGTGTTCTCTTATTTACTTGCAAAAAAAAAAACTTACTAGATTCAGTTAAGTACCTTAATCCAGACATTCAGCTATGCAAAACTAACAGAAAACATATCAACTCTACAAATATTATAATTTGTGTACTTTCACACCCCATCCCAGCCTCAAAACCCCAAGATTACAACGTATTACGTTAAACATGCTTTTATCCAGCCTTTACTTTGGTTTTACGTTCAGACGCCTACGTTTCTTAAAACTAAACAATAAGGAAAATGGCACGTGTTACTTCAGTACCTTTATCACGTACAACAATATCTGACTGACTGATCATTTTATGATCTTCTTATGTAAACAAGGCAAGTTTCTCACCTCTGTGTGATTCATAATTGCTTTTT
Organism: Protopterus annectens; assembly: GCF_019279795.1. NCBI lineage: Eukaryota > Metazoa > Chordata > Ceratodontiformes > Protopteridae > Protopterus > Protopterus annectens. The sequence continues at coordinate 419,763,708 of NC_056736.1, forward strand.
TTATATATTTCACCACTGTGCACTATTGCCTTATAACAAGTAACCTACTACCTTTTCCATCTACTTTGCATTTCACAGAGATGCTTGCTGTATATTCCAGATTTGCTTTATCCCGTTACTAAATAATTTATCTTGGCCATACCAAAACCACGTGTCTAGTACCACTTGCTGGCCATGAAGACTATATATATATATATATATATATATATATATATATATATATATATATATATATAAAAAAAACACATACAAAGAATGCAACATTTTAATTTTTCCGAGAAAGAAAATCTTGATAGCTTTACAGTAGACAGGAATACAGTATGGGCTTTAGTGAGTTTGTATAGCCCATATAGAAATGCTAGGGGAGATGAATGGTCTCTCTCTATCTGTGGACACCAGGGTATAGCCCTCACCATTTGACGTGGTGATCTTCTAGAAACAAATTAATGATGCACTTGGTGTTTTTCAGGCTCCTGTTGGAAAGGATCAGTTTATTTAGCTGCCTTATTTGCCTCAGGAGAGAACCTAAACCCTGAAAGCCTTGAACAAGATAGCACATTTTCCTGAGGAATTTTGTGTAACAGAGTGCACACTTAGCCATTAAGGCCACATCTGACTGATGGTGGAGGGGTTACTGAAACAGCAGGGGCTAACATTCCATCAACTGCTAGGTAGTGTGTGATGCACAGAAGCTTTTATGACCCTTGAAAATACTGACATCTGTAACACCATTGAAACATGGTTTCAGTGCAATGCTAACTCCCCCTTCCTAGCAGGATTTAATACATAACACTCATTCTTACTCCCTTACGTACATGTGTGTGTATGTGTGTGTGTGTGTGTGTGTGTGTGTGTGTGTGTGTGTGTGTGTGTGTGTGTGTGTGTGTGTGTGTGTGTCTGTAGGTGTGTGATACAGTAATACAACTTAACACCTTTATTAAATCATCACTTCAGACATAGGCACACATACATACATCAAAAGAAAAGAAATTTTTTTTTTTCATTTATATACATTATATATTAAATCTATGTTTTGTTTCTTTGCAACAACTCTCATTTAATCCAGCATGACATAAATTACTCATTTTCTGTCTTTCTTAAAACTTTACTCTTTCTCATGAACATATTTTTTTTGCATGCATTTAGGTACTGTTTCCACAATTCCAAGTATTTATATGTACTTTGCTACTTCCCTCTTCTAAAGATCCCACTTGTAGTACTTTAATCTCTTTCACAATATTCAGTACTTTAAAATACATTTAGATTCTGATTTCCATTTTCTAGTTATTGCTATTTTTGACAGTTGATAGAATTAAACTTAATAAGGCTTTACTATTTCTAGGCAATTTGGATCCTGTGTCGCAGCTCAAAAAATCATCTGCTCAGTTACAGCCATTTGGTGCCCCCAGTATTTATGACAACAGCATTCTCTGGTGAATTTTTAAAATCTGCAAGCTCAATACACTCCCAAAAAACATGTTCCCATTTAACTTTTTCTTCCCCATAGCATCTCCAGCATTTGATATCTTAACAACCATGCAGAATATTACATTCATAAAGTTGCAGAGTATATTCTAATAAATAAGGATTAGGAGATGTCCACTATTGCATTTTTCATTTTCTTCATCTTAATCTTTAACTAAGCCCCCTCCATAACTTTTAACCTACTAGCACAAAAAAATCTGGACAAAGTCTAAAATAATGAGAGGACAAAGACCCCCCCCCCCCCCCAATAGGGACAAATTTTAAATATTGCTCTTATAAACTTAGAAAGTTAGAATAAAAGCCCCTGCAATTTCTGAATAATAATTCAAACTCAAATGCTTGTTATTATTCCAGTCCTTTTTCATACTTCGTCTAAGGCACATTTGATGCCAGTTTAAACCCGTTACTCCAAAGACTACATTTCTTTTCCTGCTTATGATTTTTGTTCAGTCCGTCAGTAGATTAAAAGGTTAAAGGACTCTGACTTCACTGAAGAACATTTAGAACCTGACCTCTGAATTAATTTAACTCGTTCTCCCTCTGTTATTACAACACAGATACTGACAGAATATGAGAATGTGAATTAATATACGTTTCCTAAAGTAAAAGAAGTCTGTAACTCAAATTATTGTCATTATTTATTAACTGTAATCCACCACCTTTTCTCTAAAAGTCACCAGTTTTGGGAGGGATTAAGAGGGACAGAGATAAAAATGAAGTCAAAAATCAAAGACGTCCCTATAAGTCAAGGACAGCTGAGATGTTTGATAGGAACATTCCTTCGAAATAGGGACAGTTGAGAGATCTGTGACAAGTTACCAGCACACTTTCAAGACAAACAGTAATATCAAATGTAGTAGTGAGTATTGTCAGGTATAACTTTTCCGTCTTCCTTTAGCCACTCTATTCAGTTTAGATGCGAGGAATAAACTACACACAATTCACTCACCTGTATAAAATGCCTCTTCCTGAAATGTGACTAACTATTGAAGGTACACGCCACTTTTTAAACCATACATCCACCACTTGTTTCAACCTAAATTTCTACAAAGCCCTGTAAGGACCTGAACTCACAAAAATAAAATGATTCTGAAATCTCTTACAGCTTTGGTAAACAAATAACGCACTTATTAATGCAACACTGGACTTTCTCATCTGAAAGCTTTAGCAACTCTTATCACTGCCTACTGGTGATTACTTTCATTGCATTTCCCACTGAAAATTGCCCTGTGGAGATAGAATTCTGCTGCACTCTGCAGTATTAAAGTTCGAAGGAGGAGCCCACTGGTTTAAAGCTGAGGAGATGGAGACAGTCACATATGTAACAAGTTTGAACATTCAATGGGCAAGACTTCCCTGCACCTATAATTTAATTGTTGTCTTTAGAGGCAAGCAGTAAAATAGACCAACAGTTTTAAAACGGAAAAGTAGAAAGAAAACTTTGCAACTTTTAGCAGCAAAGTATTTGCATATTTTTTCATTAATATTAACATTTTGTAGAGTGAATTGGTATTAAGTGTTCTGAAAATTACAGAATGTTAGACATTATGCAAGTTATGCACATCGATGTGGAATCCTGTAAGGCTCATTGACTTCTGCCCAGACGTTAGTGATACGTTAGGGAAAGGTGGTAATCAAGGTCATCCACCTCAGCTTGTATGCATCCTACCAGCCAACATGCTTTCATTCAACAATGAAGAAGCAGTGCAGGATCTTCATTTAGATCAGCTGACTGCAATCTCCAATCGCATCTCTGATACGTGAATCATGAGAAGCAAAACGATGGTAAGCTGAAAAGGAAAATGTACCATTTTAGATGTACGTTTTCCAGTTTCAATAATGGTGTATTGTATTTCTTCTTTTTTTTTTTTTGTGCTGTATAACTTCATAGCTCTAAAAAGGGGGCAGCGCGCACCCCTGCACCAATGCTTAAACCCGCCACTGATTCTACTTGGCTAGTGGCATCATTTTAGGGGAAGCCTGTGGTTGCATTTATACTACTGAGGGGAAATTTGTCCAGGGCATATGGGAACTTCCCCTACACTGTTTGATTAAGTGCCTTGAGATCTTTCAGATCCTCCCATGAGCTACTACGAACTCAAGAAGATGGCACCTCAGTTATACATCTCATCCGAAAGACAGCACACTCGGGACTGCAGCACTCCTGTAATGCAGCACTGCAGTGTCACCATTCTGAAAATTAATCCAGTCACCTGGATTGGGAAAATATTCCATGGTGTTCTAATCTTTCAGCACCCAAAGTGAGTTTGCTATCTGTTGATCCACTGGCACTTTTGAGTTTGCCTATGTTCTTGACAATTTTCTTTAATGTGCACACTCAAAATGGAACCATATCATTAATTAGCTCAGGCTGCCCAAACTAACACAAACACCTGTATTCTCCACAAAGCAAGGGGTGCTAGAGAAGAAAGCAAGAATCACAAGTGTGTGTGCTGCTTTCTGCTTATAATAATTTTCTAAAACTTACAATGGTATATCTCTCAAGAATACATTTTGAAGCATTTAAAGCATCTTCATATCCTACTCAAAATTATTGCATGTCAAAATCGTTATATTCAAATGTGTGACACTCAAATCTAAATAGTATGTACACAGACTTTATAAAAATATCCTATTTTACATATCAGAACAATAATTATGTGTAGTTATAACCAACAGCTGAGAGAGAAACGTCATTGCTTTCTGATTTCAATCTGTTTCTTTACGTAGTTGTAGGCGAGAACATTGTTTTTGAAGGTGGGGTGCTTGTAGCTAGAGTTGTACATCATACCATGTGTTGCAGATGGGGAACTAAGAGTTGTATTGTTCCTGCGGGTGTAAATTGGAACCTTGTTTTGTAGATGGGATGCTAGTACTGCATTACTGCTTATGGCAAGTGTGCATCAAAGCCTTGTTTTGTGGACGGGATGCTTGTAGTTATATTATTGCTGCTGGTAAGTGGACATCAGAACCTTGTTTTGTAGATGGGATGCTGGTACTGTATTATTGTTCCTGGCAGATGAACTTGTTTTATAGATGGGTCTATATCACATAGTCAAAGTCTTATAACTTTGAACACGTAATGTTCAAACCATTATGTTCGAAGTTACAAAACTTCACCTATGGATAAAAAAAAAAAAAAACAGAAAACAAAATAAACTGTTTTAAGCAGGGGGCAAGCCCCCCTGCACCCCCACACCCCCACTACTTAAATATACCAACTGCGAGATTGCACCCCATTGAACAAAATGGAAACTTCCACTTATGGAGATTTCCATTCAAACGCTCAAACTTTTACAAATTCAAACTTATGGTCTTGACCATATGAGGTTCGAACTTGTAAAAGTTCAACTACATGATAGGAACCCTTACAGATAGGTTGTGTTGTAGTAGGGTGCTAGTAGGTGTATTATTCTTGGGTAGAACTCTCAACTGTCCCTATTTTTGGAGGAACGTGCCTCTTTTGAAGCAGCAAAACAAATTTTATACATAACTGCTGCCTGTACAATCCATTACGTTGCAAGCAGGCTATCTATTTAGTAACTTCCACTTCTGTAAAATCTTAGAATGTATAAATGTAACTACTGTTTGTGTATAAATGTAAATAGAAATGTAACTACTCTTTGTTTAACTGGAACTTAGTATAATGCAATGTAAGCAAATGGAGCTTTACTCTCTGGGCCTGCCAAAAATGGGTATTACCCAGTCAGACTTTCCTGGTAAACAAAGACAAATACATGAATAAATTTGAGGCCTGATCTACTCCATCATGTGATGTACCTATTTTTGGAGGTGTAGCCCTGATTTCAGGCTTGAGTAACCCCTTTGCACATTTTCCTGAATCCTCTTTAAAGCTATTTATTACACAGAAAACCACATTATGTGACCAACATACTAGTGGCACCAATAATTTAAAGAAAGATGCAATACATTTTATATGTCCCATTTTCAGGAACAAAAATAAATGACCTTATATGATAGAATGTTGTAGTAGAAGTCTGATTGTACACAGTGTTTGATAAAATGCTTATAATTTTCTGATTTTATTCTATTTGATGAAAAGCTTATAATTTTCTATCATTTTGTCACTCTCTGTTGTTTACATATGTGCTTCTAAGTAGTATCCCACATTCTTACTGGAAGCAGGAAGAGTTATGTACTAACTGATATTCAGATTTTATGCTAATTAGATATCCAGATTTTTGGCTATTTCTGTCTACTTTTCAAGGACCTCTGTACCCATTTTCAATGTCTATAGTTTGGGAGGTATGTCCTTTGGAGAAGTACATCAGAATCCTTTTAGATGGGGTACCAGTGTCTGTCTATCTTTTGGCGGTGTATGTCAGAACCATATTTTAGATAGGCTGCCAGTATCTGTATCATTCCTGGAAGGTGTGTATCAGAACTATATTTTAGTTGGGTTGCTACTGTCGCTATCATTCTTGAGACATGTTCATCAGACACTTCTTTAGATGAGATGCTAGTAACTGTGTCATTCTTGGAAGGTGTATGTCAGAACCATTTTTAGATGGGATGCTAGTATCTGTATCATTGTCGGGAGGTGTATGTCAGAACCATTTTTGGACTGAGTACCAGTAGTTGTATTATTCATGGAAGGTGTATATCAGAACCATATTTTAGATGAAGTAGTAGTGTCTGTAGCATTCTTGAGAGGTGATCATCAGAAACTTTTTTAGATGGTGCACTAGCATCTGTATCTTTCTTGAGAGGTGTATGTCACTACCATATTTCAGATGGGGTGCTAGCATCTGTTTCATTTTTGGGAGGTGTATGTCAAAACCATATTTTGTTGACAGCACACTAGTACATGTCTCATTCTTGGGAGGTGTATGTCAGAACCATGTTTTAGATGGAGTACTAGTGCCTGCATCATTCTTGAGTGGTGTTCATCAGAAACTTTTTTAGACAAGATGCTAGTATCTGTATTATTCATGGGAGGTTGAACATCCCAACCAGTTTTTTGATGGGGTGCTAATATCTGTATAATTCTTGGGAGATGTATTTCAGAACCATTTTTCAGACTGGGTTCTAGCATCTGTTTCATGCATGGGAGGTTTATGTCAGAACCATATTTTGTAGACTGCATACTAGTATCTAAATCATTCTTGGGAGGTGTATGTCAGAACCATTTTTAGGTAGGATGCTAGTGCCTATATCTTTCTTGGCATATGTATGTCAGAACCATATTTTGCAGACAGCATAACAGTATTTGTGTAATTCTTTGGATGTGTATAGTAGAGCAATTTCTCAGATGGGGTGCTAGTGTCTGTATCATTCTTGGGAGCTGTATGTCAGAACCATTTATAAGTGGGATACTAGTATCAGCATCATTCCTTGGAGGTGTATATCAGAACCATTTTTCAAATGGGGTGCTAATAGTGGTGTCATTTGTGTTAGGTGTATGTCAGAACCATTTTTAAGTGGGGTACTAGTATCTGTGTCATTCTTTGGAGGTGTATATCAGAACCATTTTTTAATGGGGTGCTAGTAGTGGCGTCATTCTTCTTAGGTGCATGTCAGAACCATTTTTAAGTGGGTACAAGTTTCTGTGTCATTGCTGGGAGGTGTATGTCAGAACCATATTTTATAGACAGCATACTAGTAGCTGTGTCAATCCTGGAATGTTTACTGGAATTTCCCTCTGTGTTCTCTTATTGTCACGGGCAAGCAAAGGGTCCTCATTTTCTGTCTCACTGACATGTTTGTGAACTTTTTATTCTCCTTTCTCTGTGCCATTTCCCATTCCACCTTTTTCTTGGAGAACTGTTCTCTTAATGGAAAGGATCTGTGTTGTTTTCTTTTTGCAGTCTTTCAGTATGACATTGCTTCCTGGTCTGATTTTTGGTACAGATCCTGTGCCATTTTTTTCACAGAATGATCACAGATAGACACACAAGTTTGCTAAAGTTGTTAACTATATTTCTGTATTGTCCATCTTGATCTGTATGTCCTTTAGTATTCAGCTGTGATGTTCAGGTTGATATTTTCCAAAAGGGACACTTAAGTAATATCTGCTGTTGGTTACTGCCCAGCCCCTGGCTGTTGATGAATGCATGTAAATATAGTAAGTCATGCCTGGATAGCTTACTTCCATTTCCTGGGAATTATTTCCATTCTATGGACACTTTCAGTGTCATGGCTTAGATATTTAAAGAGATGCATTACTTCTTTTATTAACTTTTGAATCACATTTCTTAAGTTTTTGTTCAGATAATCGTGTGGGAATAATATTACTCTCCTATTAATTCTCCAGGACTTATTTTCTTTACATTAATTCTCCTAAATCTTTTTTTTTTTTAAGTCATCACACTTTCTTTGATTTTCCAGGACACAAGATTGTAAATAAGCATTGTTTTTTCTCCCTTGTTCAAATTCAGTCCCCAGTTGCTCTGAGAAACTTTTCATTTACAGCTCACTTGCATTTTTTTTTTTTCCTGTGTTTCAAAGAAATCCTGTGGTAAGCCTCTGTTGTTTGTTTACCACCAAAAAAAGCCTGTCAAGTAAAAGTACTATGTTATCCTCATAAGAAGCTTCCTTAATCATTGCTAATAGGACAGTAGCCATAATATTAGCTATGTTGTCAACAGCAGATTTTCCTACAAGTGGAAAATAAAATCTCATAAAATTTCCCATCAAACGGGAGCTCTGCAGTGAATCTGCCACCATTTTGCTAAGCAGACCATGCCCTGAAATTATGTAATCTGATGTTGTTAATCTTCATTCATTCCTTACTGACGGGTGTCAGTTCCATCCTCGAAACCAAGTCAGCCTTGTAACAAGCTCATGCCAGCCAAAAAACAATGCCTTTCTCCCTGTTACCTCAGATCTCATTTGCTACGTAACCATAAAGCCGTGTCAAGCCAGCTCTCAGCTAAGTACTTAGTCTTTTGCATATAAAAGCATTTTCTTAAATCTGTTCATCTTATTTTTCATTCTAAAGTCCCTTCTTTAGTCTATCGCTAGTTTTTACCCACTTTTAAGTATCTTTTTCCTCAAATACCTTACGGTAATCTCAAGTACCATTGTTGGTACGGCCCTTTCCCTTTACCCTCTGTGGTAATCCTTCAATACCATTGTTGGTATTTCTTTCCTTCTCTTTACTTCCCTTTTTTTAAAAAAAAAAATCTGAAAAATCTTTCCTCTTTACTTTTCACTGTATTGTTGGATACTTGTATTGTGATATTATGTTTGAGAAAAAAGGAGTTTCAGGGTTTAAACAGTGCGACAAGTGTAGTCACAAGATGCCTAACAGTGATACTCATGTTCCGTGTGTATATTGTTTGGGAGTTCCCCATCTTTCTGTACAGCCTCCTTGTACTATTTGCCAAGGATTCAGTTCTCAATCCCTTAATGAAAGGAAAAACAAGATGATTCTGAAAGGCCTCCTTAAGACACCCTTCTCAGAGGATATTTCTGTGTTGGAGGGCTCACTGCCTCCCAGAAAAGAGCATAAAGAGCATAATAAGAGACTGCATTCGGTTCCTTCTTCACCCTCTGGTAATAGAAAGCAGGAACCAAGACCTAAAATTCCAAAAATGACCTCTTCGGCTACAGAGTCAAAACTTGCTTCTATAGCACCATCCTTAGTACCGTCAACAACCTTTGTGTCATTGGAGCCTATTTCGGCACCAACAATGTCTACGGCACCAACCCTGCCTAAACTGCAAATTCTGACAACCACACCGATCACAGCACCAAGCTTGCCCACAGTGTCTGTTCCAAGTTTGGACACCCCTGCCATACAGGCCTCTAAACTCGAGACCTTGGTGCTGATAGACAATACTGCACGGACCCAGTACTCCCCTTCAGTGGATCCTTTTGTTGGGCAGCAATTTAGCTCTTTCTTAGAATGGCCAGAGTCCCCATCAGGGATATCCACAAGATCAACCAGGAGCCTCTCAGAATTGGACGTGGTGCATCTTGTGGACCAGCTGCTGACAGTCAGAGGGATTGCTACACCTCCTAAGACCACATTCCCTTTTGGATTTTGGAATCTATCTCCACGGACTCCATATTATTCTCCTCCTTTGACCTCTTTGCAGGCTTTGAAGTTCTCGGCACTGACACCTTTTTCGGTTCCCATACCTTTGATGCCAGTAGTGGATCTCACTGTGGCTCCAGAGCTGTCCCTTTGGCCTTTGACTCATTTGGAGCCAGGCCATCCTTGGGTTCAGGACTGGATTGCAGGCTCCATTGCACTTGCTATGGCTCCAAGTTTTTCTGTGGTGCCATCTGCCATGGTTTCAGGAGTTCTGCCGGTACCAAGTCTCCTTGAGGCTCCGTCCTTGGGAGCAGACTCGTTGGAGCAGGTGTGAACCCGGTTCCGAGCTGCCATCCCTCTTTGGGCGGGTCAGCTTGCCAAGCAATGGAGAGGGCCCTTGCCTCTGCAGACAAGCCTTCGGCGTCGAAACTCTAGATATGTCCTCCCTCTGAACTGCAGCTGACACAAGCCACTGCTTCGGGACATCAAGCACAAGAGCCTCAGGATACCCTACCACAGGGTGCCCCTTCTTCGGAGTCCTCTTTAGAAGCTCATGCTGAAGTGGTACTGCACAAGAGGACATGCAAGACGAAGCACGTGGACTCACCTGAGGAGTCTCTCACCAAGGACACAGACTATGTTGAAGGGGAGGGTTCCCCACAGTTACCTCCTGATGATGTCTCGTTTGGAGAAATCCTTGAATTACTGAAACAGAGGGGCAACTGTAAGCCCACCAATCCCTCCTCTGAGGAGTCTCGTATTCCTGCAGGCTTTTTGTGCTCGACCCTCTACTTCTCGGGTAACCCTGCCTGCAGATGAGATGGTTCAGCTCATCATGCAGCATGCATGGAAGAGCCCTAATACTATTGAACCAATCCCACGGAGGCTGGACAAAATTTTATCTCCTCCTGAACAGCACCTACACTGGTCAAAGGGTCTTCCAGTAAGCACAATGGTTGTGGCAGTTCCGTGAAAAAGGAACTAACCGAGGAGAGCCAGACTGTCCACACCCCAAACAGGGAATCTCAGGCAGTGGACAGATTAGGGAAGAGAGTCTTTGTGTCATCGACCATTGTTGTTAGGTCTTTAAATTATCTGGCACACTTCACCAGGCTTTAGAGAGACTTAGTCGCCGAACTCTCTGAAACCTTAGCAGGAGCTGTCTATGACGAGTTCTACAACAAAACTGCCTCACAGATAGCTACCCTGGAATCCATATCCAACTTCTCCATGCATTTGATGTGCCACACCATGGAAGGAGCAGCCAGTGCAGCAGGTTCGGGCATTGTCATGAGACATCACACCTGGATGCACCTTTGTGACTTTATAGACCCCTTTAAGTCTTCCTTTATTAATGCTCCAGTGGAAGCTTCTTCCCTTTTTGGCCCAAAAGTGAAAGACACATTGGCCAGGTGTGAGAAGGATGACAAGACCCTGTCTGCCATGGGCATGTGTTTTTCTACCCCTCAGCATCCATACTCTAGGACCAGAGGAGCGGAGAGATGTGGCACAAAAAATCGCAAGGTCCTTTCCATGACACACATGGTGAGTATACTCCCTGGGGCAGAGGGGATAACTCATCCAGAAGGCACCCCTACAGAGACAGAGGGGGCCTGTGTAACCAGGGATCCAGAAATTCTTTCTTGGGACAATCCTATCAGCATTCCTGAAGAGTGGACCAATTGCTTCCCTCTGGAAGCAGTCGGGGGACTTTTTCCTTGCACCATTCTGCCTGGCTAACAATAATAATGGATTTATGGGTGGAACAGATCATAACCAGAGGATACCACAATCCCATTCAGTCTTTACCCAAAGTCAGCAAATTGAATTCCTGATATTCCACCCAGTCAAAGGGAAACAGCAGCGCTAGAAATTCAGAATCCAGACAGTCCCACCAGACCAGATAGGATCATAATTCTACTCAAGATTCTTTTTAGTGCCAAAAAAGACAGGGGACTGGAGACCAATTCTGGATCTCAGAATTCTAAACACATTTGTTGAACAAGAAACATTCCAGATGGTCAAGGTTCAGTCTATCCTTCCATTCTTGGAGAAAGATGATTGGATGTGCTATATATATCTTCAGGATGTGTATTACCAGATAAAAATGGACAAATGCTCCAGAAGATTTCTTCACTTCTGGCTAGGAGCCAATCACATTCAGTTCTGCATGTTGCCCGTCGGACTCTCTACAGCCCCTAGAGTGTTCACCAAGTGCATGGCAGTGGTAACAGCTCACTTGAAACTACAAGGATTCCGGCTATTTCCATATTTAGACGATTAGCTCCTCACCACCCCCACCAAGCGTCTCTTGGAGATAGGACTAAACTACACTCTCAGGCTAGCAGAAGTTCTGGGAATCTCAATAAACTGGGGAAAGTTCAACCCGATTTCCTCTCAATCCTTAGAATTGATCGGAGCAATTTTCAACACAAATGCTTGCCTAGTCTCCCTTCTGGACCACATACTACACAGGACAAGATCCCAAATCCGGGCGATTCTCTGTCAAAGACTAGTCCCCGCTCGAACAGTCCTTCAACTCCTGGGTTCCATGGCAGTGTCAATTACCATAGTGCCCTTGGAAAGACTACACATGAGAATTCTCCAGTGGCTCCTTCTAACACAATTGGACCCCTTAAATATCCCTTATCCTTTCAAATACGAATAACTCAGAGATGCAAGTGGGATTTAATGTGGTGGATGAAGCCAGACAGACAATAATGGAGTTATCCCTTTTACCCACTATAGCCCAGGGCCACAGTGACTACAGACACTTCCCTGATAAGGTGTGTGGGGGGGGGGTTTACTATGGGAAGATGGTCCAAGGTACTTGGTCAGACATAGAGGCCCACCTGCATATGAATGTCCTAGAACTGAGGGCGGTGTTTCTAGCATTGCAAGCATTTCAATCCATCCTTCCATCAGGGACAATTGCTATTCAGTCAGACAACATGTCAGTAGTCTGGTACATCAACAAACAAGGGGGAACCAAGTTCTACCCGTTATGTCAAGAAGCCATGAGAATTTGGCAATGGGCGATAGCTTCCAACTGCTTTCTGCTTGCAATGCATATTCCCAGGAGTTCCAACTTGATTGCAGACAAGCTGAGCAGATGCCTCCTACTGCCTCATGACTGGTCCCTCAATCTTGTTGTTGTGACAAAGATCTTCAGCCACTGGGACCAGCCTTGTTGTGACCTATTAGCCTCACCAGCAAACCACAAATGCAGCAGCTACTATGCCCTAATTCCCCTGCAGAGGGAGTCCCCAAGGGATGCACTCTGATTCATGACTGACGCACAGAACTTCTGTATGCTTTCCCTCCCTTTCCCCTGATCCCCCAATTTCTAAAGAAATCCCTTCATCTGAGAAGCAGAGTAATCCTCATTGCTCCTTATTGGCCATGACAAGTTTGGTTTTCCTTCCTTTAGCCTCATCTAGTAGATCACCCATGGATTCTGGACCCAACTCCAGAATTGATCTCGCACCCACAAGGGTTGACTCATCCTAACACCTCCAGTCTCAAGCTGAGAGCTTGGTTTCTTCACTCCCAGTAATAACCAGACAGAATAACCTTACCTCCCCAGTGTGTAATGTCCTTCTGGGTTCACAAAAACCATCCACCAGGAAAATCTGTCTCAGCAAGTGAAAGAGGTTCCTTAATTGGTCCCAACAAAGACAATTAGATCCTTTCTTAGCTCCTGTTAGTGTGGTTTTGGATTGTTTATCAAGTCTTCTTCATTCAGGAGCAGCAGATTCAACCATTCAAGTACATTTAGCTGTTATCTCAAACTTCCATAATGGGTTTCAAGACTCATCGTTAATCTTCCATCGTCTCTGCAAAACTTTCTTAAAAGGTGTCTTGTATATCAGACTACCCTTCAGGGAACCCATAGAACCTTGGAATTTAGCACTAGTACTACACTCCCTGACATGATCACCCTTTGAACCTGCTTCCACTTGCAACCTAAAGTTCCTGTCCTGGAAATCACTATTTTTGGTAGCTGTCACATCAGCCAGATGCATTTCAGAGCTTTAGGTTTTGTGTATTAAATGCCCTTACTTGGTATTTCATAAAGACAGAGTATCACTCCGGACTAATCCTTCTTTTTTGCCCAAGGTTATTTCAGAATTAACTGTTAACCAAATGATTGACCTACCAGTCTTTTTTCCCAACTACTCAAACAAAGGAGAATACTGTCTTCATTTGCTGGATGTACATAGACAGTTACGTTTTTACCTGAACAGAAATGTCAGTACGTAAATCAGACCAGCTATTTGTTTCCTGTTCAGGCCCAAAATTGGGAAATCCTGTCTCAAAAGTAACCTTGTCCAAGTGGTTGAGAAACTGCATTTCCTTGATTTACCAATGAAATAAAATTCCCCTACCATGCAAAGTCAGAGCACATTAAACCAAGTCAGTAGCAACTTCTGTTGCTTTTCATGCAAAAGCTTCATCAAATGATATTTGTGCAGCTGCAACTTGGACTACCCCTCATACCTTTATCACCCATTACAAATTGGATTTGGCCTCCAGGGCAAGAGCATCCTTCGGTTCAATGGTACTCAGGAACATCTTTCGATAAGGGCTTCCCAGGACTAAAGATAGATAGGGACTCTGTCCCATCAGTAAGGAATGAATGAAGATTAGCAATGTCAGATAAATAAGTTGTGTTCTTACCATAACATTCCATCTGTGTTGTTCATCTTTATTCATTCATTATGTCCCACCCACCTTCCACCTCCGGAGGATCCTAGGGATTGGATTGGGTCCTACTCCTACTTTAGGGTTTCTGCCCAGATAAAGCCTCTGCTTTACTTATAATGTGCAAACTCGATCTGAGGTAACAGGGAGAAGGGTATTGTGGGTAAAAGCTTAGCTCGAGAGTTTATTGGCTGGCACTAGCTTGTTACAAGGCCGACTTGGTTCCGAGAACGGAACTGACACCCATCAGTAATGAATGAATGAAGATAAACAACACAGATGGAACATTATGGTGAGAACATAACTTATTTTTTTAACCTGCATATTCTGTTAAGACAATTGGCCTACCTTTGCCATTGTCAGATCACAGAATGCACTTTATCATATAATAATGGGGAAAAAAGGTGGTAACCCTTGCTCTTGTCTTGGCCATTTCTTGCTGACAGGCAAGTGGATGTAAGATGGGGGTGGGGGAAATATTCCAGTGGTGATAACTTCAGAAAAGACAGAAAAGAAATCGGTGAACTATTGTTACACAAAGCTGATCACAGTTTCCTTAAGTGTCTGATTTTTCTAAGAGATGTTGAATATATTAAAGGATACAAACAGTGAACTCACTATATTTTTGTAATTTGTTTTTATCTAGTCTAAAGTGTATACCCGTACTCCAACAATATACCTTGACTTCAAACTGGAGAAAGGAGCTAAACATGTACAACCTGTTCCTAAAGGTAAGCAAGCATGTTAAAGTTAATGATTTATATGATAAAAGCATAGTTCATAAGTAAACATTAATTCCTCATATATGCTTATCAAATATTAAAAAATGTAATAAGTATTGTTGTGTGAACAATAGCGGAGTATGTATGGCATGCAACTTCAACTTCAGAAACTTCTATTTTGAGGTTACATATCTGCAAACATTTTAAAGAAGTGGTACATATTTTTCTTGATTAAATCTGAAGGTTTAGGGTAATGTTAAAAATGATTAGAATAAATCTAAGATGGTTTCTGTTTCTTGTGTCTGATTTATGCAGTAGTGGTTAGGTACTGGGGAATGGGGAGATAATGGAACAAGATGGCATGAGGGAGAGAATTAAAAAGAAAGAGAGGCCTTGGAGAGCCTGTCCAGTTTAAGGTTGCAGTTTCCAGCACCTATGTTGCAAGAAGGTCTACCTACAGGTTAACAGTGGAACGTTCAACGGTTGAAAGAAAAATGGAAGGAAGAGAGGGTAGAGAAGGTTTTTTTGGGGGGGTAGAGGAAAGAGTATTTCAACTGTATAGCTAGGAAAGCATGATAATGGGGAGGGGGATGATATGCACAGATCTGGGTCTATATTAGAACACCGAACATTTAAAATATAGAATGTTCTAATATCGACCCATTTTCAGCGAATGCTGAAAATATCGAAGAAACAGAAAACCAAATTTTTTCCTAGGGAAAGAATTTGGTTGTCCGTTTCTGTTGCTTCGGTATTTTCAGCGCTCTGGTGGAAAGTTACGGGTCGGGTTCAGGTAAGTGTGCAATTGTGTGGACGTGAGGGTTAGGGCGGGGTAGGTGAGTTAGGGTTAGGGTGCAGGTGAGGTGACTGTGCGATAGTGATGGACCTTCGGGTTAGGGTTTGGGTTAAGGTAAGTGGATAATTAGTGGTGTATGTATAGCTTAGTGTAGGGTTAGGTATAAGACTAGGTGTATGTGTGGGGATTGCTTTTTGTTTGATGTGCTTGTGTTGTGTGTATGTGTTTTGGAACAGCTAATTTTTTCCCTAGGAAAAAATTTGCTGTTCTGAATGTTCAATGTTTAGTATTTTCGATTGGTAGGGTTCGATATTAGAACACCCGACATTTTGAATGTTTGGTGTTCTAATATAGACCCCACAGATCTGAAGTAGGGTATTGGTCACTTACGTCCATCTTTCCTCAGGCTTGTCCCTCCAGTTTCCATGCTACTTGTCAAGTGTGAGAAGGGAATTGGTTGACAGAAGGGAATGATCAGAAAGGAAATTTGGTACAGGGACGTGTTTGCTGCTGCTGTGGTAAAAGCTAGGGTAGTTAGGAGATGAAAGGACAGTTGGGGGCATTGACTCTGAGGAAATAATCCCTGCAGATTATGATATCAGTAAATTGACATAAAGTCGGGAGGCAGGAAGCTGAGAAAACTGAAGAAGGTTTGGGAGTGATACCTGTTTTATGGTACGGAGGTGAAATATATCTAAGGTGATGTCGATAAAGAACTGGGGGAATAAGGGTAGCTTATAAGCATATGGACTGAGGGGGTATGTGTAGTGTTTACATGAAGCAGCAAAGAATACCTTGATTTGCATTGTTGGCACAAAGTAAGAGAGGCGGTAAAAGCTAAAAATGTTATATTTAACCTAAAAGTGATGTCTGTAGTCATTTTAGCAGTTTAATGCAATGCTCTTATTCCAATTTTCTTAATAATCAGTTGCACAACATTAACAAGTTGAATGAAAGAAAAAATATAGGCACCCAGACTAATGTGATACTGACATTCTTGTTACTTGGAGGGCTGCATTTACAAGTTAGTGCTGTGATGTATGCAGATCTGAGTCCTTATTATACTACTTATAAAAACTGTAGACAATAGTTTAGAACTTTGTCTAATTATAATGAAGCTTGTAATATGGACATTTATGCTGTAACCTGTGACTGTAATATGTATTATATTGGAAAAACAACTACTGTGTTAACACTGCCACAGTTAGTATTGTTTGCAGTTCTGTTCAGTACATGTAGGTAATTTAACCTTGTGAAAATTCATAGGTTCATAGGTTCATAGGTTCATACTAGGCTATCTGCCCGAGGGCATTTATAAGCCTAGCCCATAGTTTTGTGGCTTACGCCACCCCTTTAGTTTGGAGAAACTATGCCCATTATTTTGCTGTGCCTCTGTCGAGCAGTGACACTGAGGTAACCCCTGGGGTGTATCTGCGATCTCCCATCCATTGGTCAAGATTCCTCTTGAACAAGGCCAGCGAGGTGCTCTGCCTCACATAAACCGGGATTTTGTTCCACAGCATAGGGAGTCTTTGGGGGATGAATCTATCCCTCCAGCACGTCCTATTAATAACCGTGTCGAGGTTTAAGTATCCCGCCCTTGTGGCTCTGAGGGATCTAGATTTTTTGAGATGAAGCATGTTCATCAAATCTGGGTTTGACATGGCCTTGTATGTCAGGCATAGGTCACCTCTGAGCAAGCGGTAAGCAACTGAATATAACTGGAGTTCTTTCAGTCGGGCAGCATAAGACAGATTTCTGAGACCCTTTATCCTTTTGGTGAGGAACTTTTGTGGCCTCTCCAGCTGCTGCAAGTGTCGGGTCAGATACATTCCGAATGGGGCATTGTACTCGATCATTGGTCTGATGAGTGATGAGTATAGGGAGACTATGACTTCCCTTGATCTAGATGTGAATCCCTTCATGATAAGGTGGGCAATGTAGAAGGTCTTCCTAACTACTTTAGCAATATGAGTGTCGAATGAAAGGCTACTGTCAACCTGGGTTCCCAGGTCCCTAATAACTTCTTCTGTGTTCAGGGGATTGCCACCTATATGGCAGCTAGGGGTACCCTTCCCGAAGGGTATGACTATGCATTTCTTGGCATTTAACTTTAGGCCATGGCTCTGGCACCAGTTATCCGTTTCTGTGAGACCCTTCTGAAGGATATCTGTGTCGGATGTGTTTTCCACTACGGCACCCAGTTTGCAGTCATCTGCAAACTTTGTCAGCCATAACCCTCCTGTGTTTGCTTGTACTTCAGAAAAGTAGATGCCAAACAAGAGTGGGCCCAGGACTGAGCCCTGTGGGACACCACTTGTGACAGGCTTTGAGTCTGACATGGCGCCAGCAACTCTGACCCTGTGGGTTCTGTCACTCAGCCAGTTTGCAACCCATCTTGTAATGTATGGGTTTACATTTAAGTTGATGAGTTTTTCAATGATACCCGAGTGAGGTATTGTATCAAAGGCCTTCGCCAGGTCTAGGTAGGCTGTATGGACTGCCTTTCCCTCGTCAATGGCCTTGGTGACTGTTTCGAAAAAGTCAACCAAGTTTAGAAGGCATGATCTGCCTTTGACAAAGCCAAACTGGGTTGGATCCAAAGTCTGCAAGTTCCCTATGTCTTTATTTATGAGATCCATTATGATCCTCTCCATGGCTTTGCAGATAAGGCTTGTCAAGCTAATGGGACGGTAATTTCCAGGGTCGGTGGAGGCACCGCCTTTGTGGAGTGGGACCACAGTCGCTGTGTGCCACTCCCTGGGTACGTATCCGGAGGTGAGACTAAGATTAAACAGCTGTCCTAACTGTGGGTTTAATTCCTCGTTCGTTAAGTTCATGGAGCACACAGCCGGGGACACCATCAGGCTTTGGAACAGTTAATAAATTTGTCCTAGATATTCTGAACAAAAAACATTTAGATAGTTAGAAAATAAGGGAGATACGTTAGTTAATACTGTTAGTGCTTGAGGTTTGAACACATTTGTTCCATAGAAGGCAGTAATCTGAATTTGATAAATTAATTCAGTGCCTTTTTTCGCTGGGTGTTGTATGTTTCTTGGTTCCACAGCTCCAAATTAGTTGTGCACACACTACAAGTGGCACACCAGTTGAACAAGAGACTTGGAATATGCGTTTTTGAAAAAATACCATTAACACCTTATGGAAAATTCACTGTGTGTGTGAGCACTCGCAAAATAATCTTGGACAATTTTTAGTTACTGCCTGTAAAATGACAGCGGAAAGCACTTGACTCAGTTTGACCCTTACTTTATGGGAGCATGCAAATAAAGGCATTCTTTGTTGCTTTATGTGAACACTTCATATAAACCTCCCCTTTATAACCTTATAAGCTGCTATTATTCTCCCATTTCTTTATTCACATTCCCTAGATATGTTCCACTCACCCCAAACCTTCTGCAGCTCTCTTGGCTTCCTGGCTTACTTCAGCATAACTTTTTTCCTTTTTACCATTTTCATACATTTTAGGCTTTCCTTCCTTGGTTTACCTGCCAGGAAACCTCTTTTCATCTCTTAGCTACCCTTGCTTTTACCATTGAAGCTACCAAAAACTGCTTATGTACTGCCACATATGCTAAGCCTCCTGGCCAGCTGGTGCTTCACTCTTAGCATATACATACCAGGCTTTAAGCTGCAGCTGATATCTTGCATAGAGTGCAACAAACTGTGCTGTCATCCTTTCCCAAGGATAGGCAATCTGACGTTTGCTGCTGACCTTCCATCTTTTCCCTGCTGTTAGTGAAACATGAGTCATCTGTAGTAAAAGTTAAGGCTTTATCTTTCGCTTTAAGGCTGGGGACTCACACTGGATGTTATATTTTATGGACTGTATCAAAATACTTGAATTTTTCATTTTGTGAACACTATAGAAAGATGCTTTATTCTGAGATGCTAAATTATTAATAAAATGTAGAGGTGGCATTTGCACTATTTTGTTTTTGTTATTGTTTTTTTACTTTGGTTTACTTTGTCAAATGATCCTGCAACAATGGAAATAAGAAAATCCAGCCGTAATTGTTTTAAATCTCAACTGGTCTTTATTCATGTTAGGCTGCACATCTGTAGCACTGTGGCATTCCCCCACGAACCTGACTCATCTGAGTCTAAGTACGTTTTCTGACTTATTTGGCTGGATATAACCTTTCTAGTCAGGGTCGCCAGACCTGGCTACTGACGAAGTTGGGTAAGTACAAGACAAATAGGTCAAAGAGTAGAAGGTGCTGCTTTGTTACAGGGAGGTTTTACTCCTATGTGCTGTAATCATTTCAAACAGGTTACTGCATGTGAGTAGGCATAGAATTGACATGGCATTGCAGCTAATGTTCCATCCACTTGCTCTGCTCAGTCCGAGTAAGAGAAGTGTTCTGCCCCATGCCAGTACCTCCCACTGTCCTTCCCTCAAAAGAGAGTCAAACAAAGCCTCATTACCCTTTCCTTCCTCCCACCACCCCCACCAGATGCCTAAGCTAGTCAGACTCAGGCCACTTAGTTCATAATCAGGGCTTTATTCCTCTGTAGCTGTGTAGCTGGCTAGAAAATGTTGCTATTTATGGAATGTGTTTTGTGTCTTTAAATTGTGTCCATAATTGTGCATATTTTATTGCCTTCCAAAGAAAAGCCTCAGGATCACCTTCTTTTTAAAGATTTTTAACCCCTCAGCTGTCTTTATTTCAGTTTTCTGTCATATTTGTCTGATTCTGAGTTTGGAGAATATAAAAAAAATAATAGGGCATAACATTTCCTCCACAATACATATATTTCCAAGGATAGAACTGCATCACATCTGGAGCAAAGAATTCTTGTGAGAAGTATGTCCCTTCAGCACAGCAGGAACTGAGTTCCATGTCTATGGGGCAATGTATTTAACCACATTGATTAAAAGCTAACATTTTATCTCATTGTTATGGTATGATATGAAATTAGAGTAGAATTTCATTGTGCTCTTTTCTTATACATGAGAGGATATTCAAAATCTCCACCATAACTTATTCTTGTCTCTGCATTTACCCAGGTTCAGCCTAAAATCTGTCCTTTGTGATTAGTGTCATAGCCAGACAAACAAACATAAGTAAATAAATATGCTGCATAATAGCAATGTCTGACCACTTTGTTATTCCAGTGTAAAATTTGACTTATGCCAGTCTCATCTTGAAATCTGTTTAGCCTGGTTGTAATGTGTCTGATTTTGTCCACTAGTAGGCAGGTTATAGTAACAAAATCTTTGTGAAGCAATGTTTCTATCTATATTAGCGATAAATTCACCTCCTGACTAGTTTGACTGGACAATTCCATGGAATTACTCCAAGTTCGGATTACTGTGGTTAAGACCCCCGTTCAAGTCATACCTAGTTATAGAGCCCCCTCCATGAATCATGATGTGTACGAGGCCTACGTAACCAAACTTAAGTCAATTCAGATATTGCCAAGCACTCTGGTCATGGGGGATTTCAATTATTCCACCATCAATTGGGAAACCTGTTGTAGCCCTAACTCACATGCGCAAAAGTTCCTTGACTTTGTTATCTCAGAAGGCCTGGAACAAATTGCTCAAACCCCAACAAAAGGAACAAACATACTAGATCTGGTCCTCACTAACATGACAAAGAGATGCACCACCACAACTGTCAGACCCTCATCAGTTAAATCTGACCACAAATCCATCACTTTCCAACTGCCACTAACACCAGAACTCAAAAATGATGTAGTCAGACTAAAAAATTTCACCAAGGCAAACTATACCCTCCTAGGGAAAGGTATAAATGCATTCCAAGTCCCACCCCTAGCTGGAAGTGGTAACTACAACAGAGTTTACACTGAAGGCCTGTACAATCACTTGTATAAGTGTATAGACTCAGCTGTTCCAGAGAGAATAAAAGCCAGACCCCTGACATCCAGCATCAACAAACTTTACAACAAATGCACAACGTTGCTGTCTAAGAAAACTAAGGCGAGGCCCCAACAATGGAAGAGCACCCTCCTTAGCCTCAATAGGCAAATAAGGCATGTCATATCCTCCCAGGGTAACTTTGTGAAAAAACTAGCAATCACATCCAATGATAACTGTAAGGCTTTTTACAGCTACATACATAGCCTAAAAGGTAGAACCCAAGCATGTGCCAAACTAGTGACTAACAATATCACACACACTGATCCTACAGAGATAGCAAACCTCCCCTGTCCCCTCCAAACTTATTACAAACCTTGCTTTCAACTTCCCCCAACCCTGCATATCTGAAGAACAGGTCATTAAAGCCTTGTCTAAGGCAAAAAAAAAACAGTCTGTATGGGACCAGACAGCATCCCAGGCTGTGTTGTAAACAAATTAAAACATGAACTGGCATCACCAATGAGTACCCTATTCAGTCATAGCCTATCCATAGGTTCATAGGAAGGTACTAGGCTATCGTCCCAAGGGCCTACGTATGCCTAGCCAACAAGGTTCCCTCACTTACGCCACCCAAGTTATTTTCCTGTGCCACTGTCGAGCAGAGACACAGAATGATCCCCGGGGTGTATTTCCTATTTCCTATCCACTCATCAAGATTTTTCTTGAAGCTTGCTAATGAAGAACTTTGCTTGACATAGATGGGTAGCCTTCTCCAGAGTATGGGAAGTGTCTGGTACAGGAATCTATCCCTCCAGCATGTCCTGTTTATTGTGGTGACAAGGTTTAGGTCCCTAGAGCATGTAGCTCGGAGGGATTGGGATTTCTTTAGGTGTAGCATGC
Organism: Protopterus annectens; assembly: GCF_019279795.1. Lineage (NCBI taxonomy): Eukaryota > Metazoa > Chordata > Ceratodontiformes > Protopteridae > Protopterus > Protopterus annectens. The sequence goes on from NC_056736.1 coordinate 419,786,165, forward strand.
CCAACATCTCTGGGTGTGACATAGCTTTATATGTTAGGCAGAGATCACCTCGGAGTAGGCAACATGCTATGGAGCAAAGCTGGAGTTTTTTTGAGGTGGTCAATGTAGGGCATTTGTTTGAGGCCAGTAATCCTCTTTGTGAGGTGCTTCTGTGGCCTTTCCAGCTGCTGCAGATGTCTTGTGAGGTACATTCCAAAAGGGGCATTGTACTCTATAATGGGTCTAATGAGTGTCGAGTAGAGGGGAACAATGACCTCTTTTTTCCTGGATGAGAACCCTTTTATGATGAGGTGTGCCATGTAGAAGGACTTCCTGACTACTGTGGCGATGTGACTATCAAAGGAGAGACTACTGTCAACCTGGGTCCCAAGGTCTCTTATCACACATTCAGTGTTAAGTAGATTGCTGCCTATGTGGTAGTTCATGGGTACAGAGTTTTTACCAAAGGGGATGACACTGCACTTTTTGGCAATGAGCTTGAGGCGATGGCTCTGACTCCAGGCATCTGTCTCAGCGAGGCCCTTCTATAGGATGTCCACATCATTTGGGGACTTGACTATGGCTCCTAGTTTGCAATCATCTGCGAACTTCATTAGCCAGAGGCCTTCTGTGTTAGTCTGTATTTCAGAGAAGTAGATACCAAACAGGAGAGGTCCCAGGACGGAACCCTGTGGTACTCCACGTGTCACTGCTTTGAGGTCAGATTTGGAGTCTGCAACTTTTACAGTGTGGGTTCTGTCACTGAGTCAATTGGCAACCCATCTTGTGATGTAGGGATTTATACCTAGTTTATTGAGTTTAGCTATAAGTCCAGAATGGGGAATGATGTCATAAGCCTTGGTGAGGTCAAGATATGCTGTGTGAACCACCTTACCCTCATCTACGGCTTTGGTGACTGCCTCAAAGAAGTCGATTCACAGACTTTCTTCCTGTGGAATGGAGAACAGCAACGGTTATTCCCCTCCACAAAGGGGGCTTAGCAACAGACCCACAGAATTATAGACCCGTAAGTCTGACTAGAGCATATCATCATGGACCTCATAAATAAAGACATAGGCAACCTCCAAACCCTGGATCCGACCCAATTTGGCTTCATCAAGGGCATATCCTGCCTGTTAAACCTTATGGATTTCTTTGAAAATGTGACCAGGGCCATTGATGAGGGCAGATCTGTGCACACAGCAAACCCTGACTTGGCAAAGACCTTTGAAACAATCCCACACTCAGGCATTACCAATAAACTTAGCAAACTGAATGGAAACCACTTAATTATAAGATGGGTTGGCAACTAGCTCACAAACCAGTCAGACATTATCAAAGTGAGTGACTCCACATCAACCAGTAGACCTGTCACCAGCAGGGTGCCACAAGGGTCAGTGCTGGATCGCCTACTATTTGTTATATACTTCTGAGAAGTTCAGGCTGAAACTAAGGGGCTGTGGCTGTCCAAGTTTGTGGATGACTGCAAACTGGGTGTAATTACTGAATCCCTAAATTATGTCAGTAGGCTTCAGGAGGGTCTTATGCAGACCAACAACTGGTTTCTTAGTCATGGTCTCAAACTGAATGCAAAGAAATGCATCCCTATTCCCTTCAGTAAAAGCAATGTCCCTTCATACTATCAAATTAACAACAATGTCCTATGTACCAACAAAGTGGTAAGGCATCTGGGATCACAAGTAGACTGCAGCCTTAACTTTGACCACCACATGTCAGCTGTAATAAGGAAGGCCTTCTATGTAGCAAAATTGATTAACAAAGGCATCACCTCCTGAGCAAAGGAGGTTTTAACCCCTCTATACCCGTCACTAATCAGGCCAATACTTGAATTTAACACCCCCTTTTGGCATGTACCGTGCAAAGCACCGGCAGCAATTGGAGAGACCTCAGAGGTTTCTAAAAAAAGAAGATCAAGGAACTCCAGCACTTGGCTGACTGACTATAGTCCCTGTCACTATACTGTGTATCATATAGACTTCTTAGGGGAGATTTATGCCTGGCTTACAGAGCAATCTCTGACTCAAACCTAATTAATCTGCTGTACATCCGTAAATCAAATGGGAATAGCGCTACCCATTCTCGGGACCTAAATATGGCCTGTGACTTGAATAGGATGTACTGGAGGGACAGATTTGTCTCCCAGTGACTGCTGCATCTTTGGAACAGGCTACCAATTCATATGAAACAGAGCATCTCTGTAACACTATTCAAAAGGAACCTGGACTAGTGGCTGGGACACTGTAAATTCTTACCAGGGATAGCCCCCACAACCCTCCTGCACATGGGCAGTCATTACTAAATACAATCCTGGGTATTGACAAGAGTATCTATGGTATTACATTGAGATGAAACGGTTATGCTTAAAATGACCTCCGGGTTGATAGCCTAGTAACCTCCTGCGATCCTATGAAGTCCAGGGAGATGTGGCCATTTTTCTCACCATAGAGTCACAATAACTAGTACATTTATGTGGTTACAGAGATATAGTGCTTGCCACATTGGCCTGCATACCTTGACTAAATGTGTCCTATGCCTTTTACCCTGTTATGGTATTTAAATGTTTTAGGACCTAATCCATAATTTCAACAGGCAGCTTTCTTGAGTTCTAGCTAATCAAATGGCACCTGTTGAACCTAAGGATATTTGTTAAATTAGTTCAAAGCCAGCTTGTAACGAGATCAGTGCTTACATTGCTGGAGTTTGACATCAGCCATGAGGAGTTCAGTGTAAATAAGTAATTTTGCAAAGGATAACCTTTCTATGCCACATTATGGAGGACTGAATCCCTCCCACCTCTTTCTACTGGTATGTATGCAAGTATATATGTATCTACATATACCAAGTCTGAGTGTGCACTGTAACACAGAAGGGGACAGTCCTAACTCTACATGTAGGATTGCTGGTCTTCATCTGTGGATACCCCATTTGTTCTGTTTAGGGTTTGTGAGGAGCCAGATCCTATGGGCATGAAGTACAGACTCAGTCTTACACATACACACACACACACACACACACACACACACACACACACACACACACACACACACACACACACACACACACAAAATTTAGAACCTTGCCATTTCACCTACATATTTGTCTTTGGGTTGTAGAAGGTAGCCAGTGCATATGGCAAAAATCCATATGGACATAAGGAGAAGATATAGCCTCCATATGAAAGATATTCTAGCAAGAAATAGAACTGGAGAACATGCCCCCCCACCCTCCCCATTTAAGTTCAAATTTATTATAGTGCTATTTCTTCATACTTTATATCAAACTGTGACATCTCTGATTTGAGCCAGTAATCAAGGAGCTTTGATTACTGACACTGAAGAAGAACATTTACTTGGAACAAAAATAGATACACACAGTATTTCCAGATGCAGCTTTCTGCACCAAACACAATTTCCCTTAAGAGCACAGAGGGAACACACAAAGTCCGGAGGCTGGGTTTCCCTCTGTCTCTCTAGGCCACCAGTAAGATTTCCCACTGGCACAGCTGTAGAGTTGAGTCCTGAGCCAAGTGCTGCAAGCCAAGTCCTCCCACAACCTCTTTGTGAAACCAGTGCTCTGTATCCCTGCACCAAGCAGCTGATACACACACTCTGAGATTTGATTTTCACACACTGGCTGGCATTTAGTACCAGTGTTATGACAATCCCTGTACCACAGCAAGGTAGCCACTCACAGGTGCACACACACACACACACACACACACACACACACACACACACACACACACACACACACACACACACACACACACACACACACACACACACACACACACACACACACACACACACACACACACACACACACACACACACACACACACATACACACACACACACACACACACACCCCTGGGAAAGGCTGGCTCAGATTTACCAGCTATCCCCCCTTCTGCCCAGACTGTAAGGATGGTACTGCCACCAAAACACTCCAAAGCCAAGTACTCTGAGGCTCTTAGGTTCATAGGTTCATACTAGGCTATCTGCCCTAGGGCATTTATAAGCCTAGCCAGAGTGTGTTTGGCTTTCGCCACCCATTTTAAATTAATTTTGCTATGCCCTTTTTCGAGGTTAGTATACTGTGCCTCTGTCTAACAGTGACACAGAAGTGATACCCGGGGTAAACCTACGATCCCCCATCCACTCATCAAGATTCCTCTTGAAGAGAGTCAATGAGGGGCTCTGCCTAACCTGGACTGGGATTTTATTCCAGAGTGAAGGGAGCCTCTGGGTTATGAATCTGTCCCTCCAGCATGTCCTATTTATTTCAGTGCTGAGGTTCGGTCTCTCGATCGCGTAGCTCGATGGGATTTGGATTTTCTGAGGTGCAGCATGTCCATTAATTCCGGGTTGGACATGGCTTTATACATCAGGCACAGATCACCTCTGAGCAGGCGGTATGCCACTGAGTAGAGCTGGAGTTTCTTTAACCGGGCAGCATATGGCATCTGTTTGAGCCCTTTGATCCTGTTGGTGAGGTACTTTTGGGGTCTTTCCAGTTGCTGCAGGTGTCTGGTAAGGTACATCCCAAAAGGGGCATTGTACTCAATTATAGGCCTGATGAGGGATGAGTAAAGAGGCACGATGACCTCCCCTGATCTAGATGTGAATCCCTTCATGATTAGGTGGGCTATATAAAATGTTTTTCTAACCACTTTGGCCACGTGGTTGTCAAATGAGAGATTGCTATCAACTTGGGTCCCCAGGTCCCTAATTACTTCTTCCGTTCTTAATGGATTACCACTTATGTGGTAATTTGTGGGCACTTTGTTTTTGCCAAAGGGGATGACTATACACTTTTTGGCGTTTAGCTTGAGGCCATGGCTCTGGCACCAGTTGTCTGTTTCGATGAGGCCCTTTTGGAGGATGCTTGTGTCGGCTGGAGAGTCGGTTATGGCACCCAGTTTGCAGTCATCTGCGAACTTGGTCAGCCACAGTCCTTCCGTGTTGGCCTGTACCTCTGAGAAATATATACTGAACAAGAGAGGTCCCAGGAGTGAGCCTTGTGGGACGCCACTTGTAACTGGTTTGGAGTCTGACATGGCTCCAGCAATTCTAACCATGTGAGTTCTGTCCTTGAGCCAGTTTGCAACCCATCTAGTGACATAGGGGTTTATATTTAAGCTGGTGAGCTTATCTATAATGCCCGAGTGGGGTATTGTATCGAAGGCTTTTGCGAGGTACAGGTAGGCTGTGTGGACCACCTTCCCCTCATCAATGGCCTTGGTGACTGTCTTACAAGGGTATCTAATTAATACTAATACAAATAGTAATGTTGTAACACTGATGGAAAGATTCACACAGGTACAGAAAAACAGGACTTAACTAATATCACTATATTTTACTGACTGATCTAAAGAATTACTGTTCCCTGTTTACTTACTAAAGCAAGGCAAGATGAAGTGGGTGAGTGGTCTTCCTTCTTTATCAGGTTTCAAAAACAGACTGCACTAAGACTTCTGTCTAATCTGGTATTAAAAAATAATTTCAGTGCTGGATTACGGAATAACATCACTTATATCTGCTCATCTGACTTTTGTTTCCCACACTACTCCCTTTTACTAGAAATTGAAACAGAATTTAGCACAAATGTATTACCATACATACAGCCAGAGCTTTGCTGAGATGTGTTATATTATCTGGAAGCTATAAAACCATTTCAAAACTTCTACTCTTCCAGGGTAGTAATTAGTTTACCCCTAAGGACAATACAGTAGGATTCCTAGTCCTGTTTTTCAGACATTTCATCTATGACTGCAGTCAGAACTGAGAGATACAGTTTTTTATGGTGTAAACCAGGTAATTTAATTTCAGATTTTTTTTAGAGTTAGCTGGACTGATTAACCTCTTCTCTTCCAGTATCCTTTGTTACAATACAGTCATTTCAACAGTTACAGTACATTCTGACATACAGGTGTATTTCTTTTCTGTCCAGAAAGACCCACTGTTGGCATATTTGTAACACAGGCAGTGTTACCTGTACAAATTAGTTTGATATACAAATGACATATAATTATTTACAAAACTCCAGCTAGCTATGCTGTCACACATGTACTGCCCTACTTCTTCTGGCATAGCTGGCAGTAACTCACATCATGACACAAACTATCAGCTCGAACAATGTGAAATGATAACAGCCAACTGACAATAACTGTAACAAGAATAAGGACCCTGCAGTTTGTTTTTATCTATTTTCCTCATACTAAGCAGAGAGCCATGATTTGTTCCTTTGGAATACCAAAACCATTTGGATGTTACTGCAAGGTATTACTTCCCCAATTTAAACTTAATCCTGCTGTCTTATGACATATTTCTAAGCATACAATGATGTGATATTTCTTTTGGTGTGAACACTTATGACTCACAGTGCTTCAGGTTCTTAGTTAATACATCCAGGGTCTGGATTCCAGTATTGACTTCTATTTATTGTCTCTGGTGAATATGAGGGCTTTCTACTTCCACTCCAGTTTCACCCTCCTTCTCAGAAGCATGCCGATTGATTGCTGCTCAGAACTGTGCTCATGAGAGTGTGTGTGTGTGTGTGTGTGTGTGTGTGTGTGTGTGTGTGTGTGTGTGTGTGTGTGTGTGTGTGTGTGTGTGTCTGTGTGCTTATATGCACACTTTGCATGTACCCTTGCCCTTGTAACTTGGTCATGACTGAAAAAGTTCACTTGCCTAATTAATAAAGAAAATAAGGTAAAACACACACTGCACCCCTGGAACTACATCTGAGACATCTATTTGCACTGCAAATATATTAATGCATTCTTCACAGGTAAACAAAAGGCCACTATGAAACACATCCATTAGGCATGTACATGTCTTAATATGGGCTGTCCTGGCCTTGTCTTTCAGGCATTGTTTTCTCTTTTTTATATAACAATCCAAGTAAGGAATTTGCTGTGTTCTTTTAGCCTGCAAAAGTTATATAGTTTAGGGGAAGCTGTTCCTGCAGAGATGCACATCTTAGGTGTACCCTCCACAGTCACAAACACCTCACATCGTTCAACTTTCATAGTCAGTCCAAACTACTCTGCCCTGCGCTGTCAGCACACAGATAAATAACAGTTTTAGAATGCTATTTATTTATGTTATACAATGTTATGTTGTGCTCTAAATTAGGTGCCACCATCAAAAGCTATAGACAAGTTATCTGTTGTGTACTGACAAAATAGAATGTGGAATATGTTTTATTTAATTTTGAAGTGCAGCATGTTCAGACGGTTTTAAGTCCTTATGAATGTGTGTGAAGCATTTTGCCAAAGATTTCTTAACTCAGAAATGCGTAATGTGTTTATGCTGTTGTTCAGAAAGTTGACAAAAATGTATGAGAATCATTGATCAATGTGTGGAGATTTCTCTCTCCCTTCCTCCCTCTGTTTTTCTCTTTACAAGGTTCTACATTGCTTGGCTTAGCTCCAGCTTTCGGGAAACGTTTAATCTTGGTTTATAGCATAGGTTCTGTAGTGAACTAAGCCTTATGATTTAAGTGCTAGAATGTACTGTTGAGAAACAAGAGACTCAAATTTTAGTTCCACATCATTAGTTCACTGTCTCAGAGCTATGAAATCATGCTTTAAATATGTGCACAATTATGCAGCCAATTAAAATGAGATATAGCATCCCACTTGTTTGAAATATGTTTATGCGGTGCAGGGGGCGAGGAGATGTAGCTAATTTTTAAAGAACTTTCTTAAACAGGAATAACAAATATTTTAAGTACTTTTTTATGTTGTGGACCACATGCACGGTTCAAAAGCAGTACGTCTGTGATATATTTTCTTGACATTCTAAAGTGAAGAAATATTTTATGAAAATAAATCGTAACTATTACAAATAAAGAGTACATTTTTTCAGGATTAGGAAAAAAATTCCTGTAGAAAAATACAACATGCCAGTGGAAAAAAAGACAGAAAATGATAGACGGAATCCTTAGTAAATTAGAAAATAGAGTGATTTTGCTGATGGATATGAATATGCTTTATACTGACAAGCACAACTTTAGTTCAGGAGCAGTCAAGAGCAAGTCAGTTATTCATAATCCTGGATGGGGTATGGTTGATGAAACTAGAACTGGAAACCCCTGAGATGGTACCAGTTTTGGACAGTACTGATAAATACAATGTCAGATTTAGAAAGGGAAGGCCATTTGTTGGAATGGTTACTACATTGGTCAAAGTAAATATTGTTTAAATTAAATGAACTGCTCTTATCAGGATGAGGCATTATTGCATTTAAGTTAGGAGGCACAATGAAAGATCAGTGAAGAAGAATCATTATCTGTTGCTTCATTGAGCTGTGCTTAAGTGATAGACTATTTATTTATAACTTACCCCACGTTTGTGTACCTTGCATAGATATTATTAAATAAAGAGAAGCAGGAAAGGAACAGTGTGGGGTCTTGCCCCACTTCACCCAAAAATTGATTTTGTATTTTAGTTTTTCAGTTACACAGAAATCTGCTGAAATGTGAGTCAGTTTAATTGCATTGTATCTGAGTCAACACTCTTGTCATATGGACAACAATCCTTTGTATGAAGAAAATAATACTGTAGGTTTATGAGGAATGTAGCAGGTCAAATTCGAAAAAGTAGATGATAATCCATTGTCCCACCAGGGGATCCAATATCCTAGACCTGGTTATTACCAAGATGGGAGATAGATGCTCCACACCAGTAGTTACCCCCTCATTGGTCAGGTCTGACCATAAGCAAATCACTCTTGACATCCACATCCCATCCCCACCCCACCCCAGTCAGGAAACCTCCTTAAAAAACTTCTCCAAAGCCAACTTCATGCTACTGACGTCAGAAGTAACAAACTTCACGACACCCATGCAGAATCCTACATTAAGGCACTGTATGAGCACATCCACTCGTGCATGAATCGTGCCATCCCAAATAGAACCAAGATGCTCTTCTCCAAAAAAGGAAGCCAATCTGGTGGTCCCCTGCTATAAACAAACTATACAACAGAAGGAAGAAACTGTTGCAGAAAAGAGGAAAATCCTAGGATGCAAAAATCTCCCTCACCAGCCTCAGTAAGAAGCTGAGATCCCTCATAATATCCTCAAAAACTAGTTACGAAAATAAAATTGCCAAAGACTCCAAAGACAACCACAAGGCATTCTATAGTTATGTCAAGAATCTTAATGGCAATGCTCAGATCTGCTCTGAGGTACAACAGAATGGCAATAAATATACTGATCCCAAGGATATTGCCAGTATTCTGGCAGATTGATTTAGTGCCAACTTCACCCCCCTCTCACTCCCTAAAGGGCCCATCTTAATGCCAAAAGATTGCCAAATTCCGGTAATCAGGGCCACACAGGTAAAAACCACACTATCCAAAGCTAAGAATACAGCATCCATGGGACCAGATGACATCCCAGGCTGTGTACTACATGAACTACAAAATGAACTGGCATTTCACCTAAGTGTCATGTTTAATCATAGCCTCAGCTCAGGCTTCGTGCCCACTGAGTGGCAAACAGCTACAGTTATCCCACTCCACAAGGGGGAATCCACCTTGGATCCCAGGAACAACCGTCCCATCAGTCTGACAAGCCTGATCTGCAAGGACATGGAACGCATTATCATGGAACTTATAAACAAATACATTGGGAACCTTCAAACACTGGACCCCACCCAGTTTGGGTTTGTGAAGGGCCGATCTTGTCTCCTGAATCTGATTGACTTATTTGAATCAGTCTCCAGAGCTGTGGACGAGGGTAAGGCAGTCCACACAGCCTATCTGGACCTCGCCAAGGCCTTCAACACCATTCCCCACTCTGGAATCATAGATAAACTTACTAAACTGGGCATATATCCCTACATCACTCGATGGGTTGCCAACTGGCTTACTGACATAACCCAGACTGTAAAAGTAGCCGACGCCAAATCCAGCTCCAGACAAGTGACAAGTGGAGTACCTCAGGGTTCAGTCCTGGGACCACTCTTGTTTGGCATCTACTTCTTTGAAGTACAGGCCAACACTTAGGGACTCTGGCTAACAAAGTTCGCAGATGACTGCAAACTGGGAGCCATTATTGAATCCCCAAATAATGTGGATATTATACAAAAGGGCCTTACAGAAACAGATGCCTGGTGCCAGAGTCATGGGCTCAAGCTTAATGCCAAGAAATGTATAGTTATCCCCTTTGGAAAAAAACATGTACCCATGAATTACCAAATAGGTGGCAGGACACTAAACATCAAAAGTGTGATGAGAGACTTAGGGACACAGGTGGACAGTGGTCTCACTTTCGATAATCACATCACCACAACAGTCAGGAAATCCTTCTGTGTGGCACAACTCATCACTAAGGGCTTTTCATCCAGAAAAAAGGAGGTCATTGTCCCACAGTACTCATCCCTCATTAGACCCATTATAGAGTATAAAGCCCCGTTTGGTATGTACCTCACAAGACATTTGCAACAGCTGGAAAGGCCACAGAAATACTTCACTAAAAGAATCACAGGCTTAAAGCAGATGCCATATGCTGACCATCTAAAAAAACTCCAGCTATACTCTATGGCATATCGTCTACTGAGAGGTGATCTCTGCTTAACATACAAGGCCATGTCAGACCCTGAGCTGTTGGATATGCTCCACTTAAAGAAATCCCAATCCCTCAGAGCCACACGCTCCAGGGATCTAAAGCTTGTCATCACAATGAACAAAACATGCTGGAGGGATAGGATCCTGACCCAGAGACTTCCCATACTCTGGAATAGACTGCCCCTACATGTCAAGCAGAGCACCTCATTGGCCCTCTTCAAAAGGAACCTTGATGATTGGATGGGAGATATGAAATTCACCCCGGGGATCATGTCAGTCGCACTGCTAGACAGGGGCCCAGAGAATTAAATATTGTGGGAAGAAATATCCAGGGAATTGTTATGGCTAGGCTTGCATAGGCCCTAGGGCCGATAGCCTAGTACCAACCTATGAACCGATATTCAGGAAACACAAGAAAGCTCAAAATGAGAAGACTAATGCAAAAGGATGCCAGAAAAATAAATGGGTTTGTAAAATGATTAAAGGAAAAAAATAGTAAGTACCACAAGGAAGCAGGATCAAACATGTTGTAGGTGTATTAAGTAAAGACGTTTGCCGTAATCATGAAAAGAATGATAAGGAATACAGATATGTTTAGCTTAATACATGTTGTAAGGATAGTGACAGAAATGGTTCTGAAGGACAGATGTGTGGAATCTGTAGAGGTCAGTGGTGTCTAAGATAAAAGGTAGTATAAATTTGCAGTAAAGCGGACATGAAAGAGTAATGTAATAAAGGATCTATATCACACTGCACCTGCTTTAATATTTTGCATAGCCAGTTCCATGTAAATACATTTTACTAAACTAGAACAAAATCAGAACAGTTATGATTTTGATAAATGAATTAATAAAGTTTTGCATTGGACTGTTTAGAGAACTGCTTTTTGATAAATCTCGTTA
>NC_056736.1:419812643-419905143 GCF_019279795.1 Protopterus annectens
ATACTCATAAACTTATCTGTAACCAGACTTAAATTCAGTTCATTATGCCACGCTCTTTCTTTATAATTGTGGTTGTTTCAGAATTGTGATATTCGTTTAAGCATTCAGCTTCCAATTATGCCTTAACAAAAAAATAAATTGTTGGATTGCTGAGAACCAAATAAATCTTCCCACTGCATTAAAAAAGCCAAGTATTGTATTACTCATACTCTTTTTCCGAGTATGGTAAAACCATGTGTATGAACTGAATTGCACCTCAGCTTAAGGCATACAAATAAAAATTGAGAAGTGATATCTGTGCCTGAATGACAGGCCTTTTACCACTGAAAGTTTTACCTCAGTGGCAAAATGGACATCGGACACATCTGAATGCCTCCTTGTACACAAGGTCATTTTCCAGTTCACTTTTAATTCTTTTATAAGTCATTTCATTGATTAGCAGGTAAAACAGTGCTTGACTAATAAACTGTTCGATGGTTTGCAATAAGCTGATCATTACAGTGGTGGTGGAAAACACCCTGTAATTAGTGGAGTCAAGATTGTAATACAGAATTTGCATGATGCATGGGTTTTCGGTGGTAATTTAGCATATATGCTAGTGATTATTTTGTGGTTATTTTTATGCCAGGTTTATTATCCATTATTTGTTCATGTACTGTTGCATTTTTATTCTTGCCATTAAATTTCTTGGTAATATGTCTGCAACATAGTATTTGAATGTATTTGCAGTAATATTGCTAGGTTTTATGAAAATGTAATTGTGAAGTAAAGTTTTAGGATATATGAAAATGTTTGTACAGAAATAAAAACTGAACAGATTTAATGTGCACTTCTTTTTTCAGAGTGGACAGCATTTATCTATATATTATCTGGCTTAGTACACATAGGTAAGTACTGAAACTCTGTTTTACATTAGTGTAGCTGTGTCATTTTTAATTTTGTACTTTGTCATCTGAAGTGTATGCTGGAGTGTGGTGGCGATGTTGGTGACAAAATAGTAACATTTTAGCAATTGTTAATAGTTGGGGTTAAGAAGGTTATATTTTCACTAATAATTATGTTTTATTAATAATCCGAATGTTTTGTGCCATTTTGCAAGGTTTCATACTAATTTGCTAACAGTAGCACAGGAAATGTTTTCACTCTCCCTATTAAGGTATTTTTAAAGCCTAAGTTTTAGTTCTGAAGTGTATGAGATGTTTTCTATGGTTAGGAGACAACTGTTCAAATCTTGCCTGTTCAACTTAGTGGTGTTGACAGTTCCACACTGAAAAAGTTTTTATTCAAAAATACCATTTCAAAGGAAACCCAGGTTATTCTGTTTGTATCTTGGAAGCTCAGTCCACTATATTACCATGCTGGGCCTGGCTGAAAGGTGTTGTGTCATCCTACACCCACCAGCTAGATTTCCACTTTAATAACCTCACCGAAAAGTAAATGGAATGCTTTTGCTTGAATTTTAATCAAGAGTATCACTTTCCTTCACAGTTATGGATGCTGCATATGTGTGGGGAGATCAAAGTTAAAAAATTGTTTTGGTTGTAGTATAAATGTGCTAAGCATTCTTGCATTCTGCTTCATTGGAATGCAGAGTTCCCTAATGACAAAACCGACTATATTTCAGTTGAAGTAGTAGTTAGTATCCAGATTTGGAAATGCATTTTCACTAGACAGCCAGTTAGAATTGCAAGGAGTGGATTGCCCATTTGTTGTCGTCCCATTTTAGGAGTAGGCTTGAACGGAGATGATACAAGGGGGACATGTTGTGAAAATAGTATCAGTTCTTAAACAAGCACCTCATTGTACAGGCATGTCTTTGTCTGTAATGGATACTACACAGAATCTGACATCTCATATTCTTCTTTTAAGGCCAGTCTACATGCTTTACTAAAAATGATGTCACTGTCATTGCTTGAACATAAAGTCTGCTTAGTTTTAAAAATTGGTGATTTTCTCTTCTCTGCTATCCTGCAGTCGTAGCTCATATAGTCAACAAACAAAACTGATTGGTCAATAAAAGGCTTCAGGAATGAAGAGGTTGTCTTCTTGAGTAACAGCAGATGTGACAATTTTTTTCTCTAAAAATGCAAATTTCTTAGAGCATCTCATAACAGCGTAAAACAAGAAAGTAAACCAAATGACCCAAGATACTCCCCCGGATTCACTAATCTACTAAGGGAGTCCTGCACGGAAGCGCCTATGTAGGATGAGGATGGAAGCACGCCATGCATAGTAATAAAGACACGCTGGCCGAGCTCCTAGGTTTACACGGTGTGTGTACGACTGCAGGGGGCGTATATGAGAGCAGAGCTCTCAGAATATACACACCCCTGCAATGAAGGACTGCAGAAAAGTAGTAAACAATGAGCGAGACCACCCATAGATGTATGCATACCCCCAGCAACATCCCCCCACATGTATAAGAGCAATAGTGAATAAAGAAAATAAAAATGAATATTTATTTGAAATGAAACGGACGAAGTTTAACCGTAGGTGTGCGGGTTTGCCCATCGCTTAGTTATGGTCAATGTAGCTTAAATAGCAAAAAGAGGATAAAAAGCAAGCTATATGCAAATGAAGCAGTACAGCAATACTGTAGTGGGTAGGGCGGTTGCCTCATGTGCAGTCAATCTTGGTTCGAGTCCCACTGCAGCACAGTCTATTTTATATGGCAAAGCACGTTATAACCAATAGTTATGTTGCAAAACCCACTAAATAACACATATGTAGGAACTACAGTGCTGCAAGAAATGCACATGTGAAATAGCAGTGTCATAATGAATAAGGCTCTGGTAACCAGGTGTAAGCATAACTAAGCAGTAGTAAGCATATGTAAGCACTAGTAAGCTAGTTTATGTGCGTTTGTGTGGGGGTAAGCACTGCCTATACAGATTAACCAATGTGGAAGCTAACTGAGTATATGAAACTGTAACTGGACGTTAGCAGTGCTTAGCTACGTGCAAACCCACATACAACTGCTTTAAAGTGCCTTAATCACTCTGTATCAAACGGCCCATGTTCTGCCCAGCCACAAAATAAATAGCCTCTGCAAGACCCAGGACCATGCACAAAGTTATTTACCAGTAAGCCATGCCAGATGTACATAAAAGTGATGTTTTCAGAAACATAACATCCAGCCCAGTCATGCAACAGTACTGAGAATATATACTACATCTAGATGTATGTGTGTGTGTGTGTGTGTGTGTGTGTGTGTGTGTGTGTGTGTGTGTGTGTGTGTGTGTGTGTGTGTAAATATATTAATATCTAAACAGATACTACATATTTGTATATGTAGTTTTATATATATATATATATATATATATATATATGTAAATATCCAGAAATATATATATATATATATATATATACAAATATATGTACATATATACATGCAAATGACGACAGCTACACATACACATGTCAACACCTATATGTCCACATATACACAGCAAGTTACATATATGTACACAGATATATCTCTCTGAGGTATAGACGGACATAGTTATAGATATGTAAACAAATATATATACCCATATAGGTATATATGGCCAGACATCTGTAGATAGCAATGGTAGATTAACAGAAACATATATGTCCACATGCACTGTTAATGGGGTTGAGAGGCCTCAAACAATATATGTCTCGTACAAACTGGCATACCCCCCCCAGCCAAACACGTCTGCCCTGCAATACACTACCAAGTTCATTTTATTGTGTTTCATTTAAATAGGGATTTAAATTAGTCTTTTTTTATGTTTCATATGTTTATATCACATTCCCATCTCCTCCACCCACTAGGCGGGCCAACCAGTACAGGCCCATCCAACCCAGCCACTCCTCGACCCATATTTACTTTACCCACAGTACACCCCCCCGCTGCACACACGCAGCCACCATCCCTTCCCTGGTTACCGGCCTGTAGCTGCCACACCACCACACATTGCCCACCCTCCACTCCTCCTCCCCTTGGGACTCATCCTGTACGTTGTCCCAACCCAACTATTCTAGGTCTGCCAAACGCTGTAGTCCATGCACATAGCTATGCATACCTTTGCAGCCATGCTTTTAGAGGAAAGTAGAATACCCAATTTTTGGGTTGTTCTGCATGGGACGAATGTTTCCCTGGTAATAATAGACTTTACGTGTGACTTTGTTTACACTAACGGTTTTATTTGTAGGTATCGCAAAGCACACGTGGTACAAAAGGTTGCCCGGTATGCACATGAAACCTAATAGGAACATCTAATTCAGGTATACAGGAAACACACGACCCTGGTATACATACGGCACTACAGGTTTCCCTCCTGATAACTAAATTATTGTCTAATTAAGATGCACTGCTTTAAAGTGCCATAATCAGTCAGTATCCAATGGCCCGTGTTCCGCCCAGAAACAAAATCAACAGCCTCTGCAAGGCTCGAACCGAAGACATTGCACACCATACCTAAAGTGATTTACCACTAAGCCATGCCAGATATACATAACTCTGATGTCGTCGTTAACATAACATCCAGCTCAGTCATGCAACACTACAGAGAATGTATACCGACATCTAGATGTATGCGTGTGTGTAATTATGTTATTTTCTGAAGAAGTCTGTAACAATAAAGACGAAACCTAGGTAAAACAGTCTTTAACTGGTGTTCATTCAGCACTGGAGTATCAGGGTCTTTCCAGATAATTTCCTTTTTCTGTGGTTCCTTGTATATCCATATCTAAACCGATACTACATATCTATACTTGTAACTATGTATATATATATATATATATATATATATATATATATATATATATATAGTCTGAAATATATACATAGATATAGATACAAATGAACATATATACACGCAAATCTCTCTCTCTCTCTATATATACATGTATATATATAATATATCTATCTATCTATCTATATATATATATATATATATATATATATATATAAAACACCACCTGTATGTCCACATAAACACAGCAGGTTACATGGTTACATATATGTACGCAGATGTATATCTCCGTAGGTATATACGGACATAGTTAGAAATATGTAAGCAAATATATATACCTATATTGTTATATATGGGCATACATCCGTAGATAGCAATGGTGGATTAACAGAAACACATATGTCCACATGCACCGTCAATGGGGTTGGGAGGCCCCAAACAATATACGTATTGTAGTAATTGGCCGCCCCCACCACAGCCAAACATGTCCACCCTGCAATACACTACAAAGTGTTTCAGATCCCATAACCAGGACCTGACATGACGTGGGCACAAGATGTTAACAGTACTACATCCCACGTGTATGATGCCAGGCTGGTATTGATAACAAATCATGCAGTACAGACTGGCTCCCATAGCAAATGTAATATGTGGAAGCCATCAACATCCCCAGTATACAGATACACAGACACAGATATGCAGATATATAGATATATATATATATATATATATATATATATATATATATATATATATAGGGATTCCTATTACAAGAACGAAAGTTCACTACTTCGAACTTGTAATAGGAAGCCTCACTTCTGCTAAAGTTCACTTTAATGAAAGTGAACTTTTGCATAAGTGCACTTCACCGAAAACACCGCAGCACAGTGGAGGACATAAAAAACAACCTATGTCCCCCACTATGGTGCGGTAGTCACAGACCTTAGGGTTAGGGCACAGGTTAGGGTAAGGGGATAGTTAGTAAAGCTATCTCCTTACCCTAACCCATGCCCTAACCCTAAGGTTTGTGACTATCGCACCATAGTGGAGGACATTGCTATGTCCTTCACTGTGCTGCAGTAGTCACGGACCTTAGGGTTAGGGCACAGGTCATGGTAAGGGGATAACCCGTAGGGCTATCCCCTTACTATGACCCATGCCCTAACCCTAAGGTCTGTGAGTATTGCATGGAAGTTCAGTACAACACCCGTTCATTGTACTGAACTTCGCGTAAGTGCACTTTTGATTAAATGCACTTTCTCTGCAGTGTGCGTTCCATGCACTTTTTCGAATTAGTGAAAATTCGATCTAGTGTATGAAACCCATATATATATATATATATATATATATATGTGACTACACGTAAGATACATATGTAGAAGGTGCACACAATATGTAACAGGCACTATGCCTACAGTTAACAATTGAACAACTGGACACTGTATGGGCCACCCATACAAATGACAATCATTGCCTGCAACGTATACCCACAGAGAGGTCATAGGAAAAACATCACATGCAGGTTTGCAGAAATAGAAAGCCTTTCATTGTGTACTATTACAGTTCTATATGCCATGTCATATAGTTGTTCAGACACTGACAACCAGCAGAGTAATGCAACTGTGAAACAGTTACACTAATACAGTAGTCTGGAAAGGTTCACAACTGTTGCTGTCTAGGCCAAGCCCTTCAAACTGTACAATAGTGAAGACAGACTGGGCCACAGGATACCAAACAATCAACAGTATGTAATTCAGGTGTATAGTTCAGCAGACTCTATCTACAGTCTGTACAAACTCAGTAGGTGGTAAAGACGTCATGTGACCAAATGGGTTGTAGCTGTTACATAACAAGGCATAACTGACACCATCACGAGCACACCGACAAACAGAACAGTCTGTATGGCAGGAGGCAGTAGGCTTGCATTAACCCAGTTCATGTTAGTAATGTAAATATAGGTGAAGTATATAGTACTGTACATCCAGATACCTTAAGGCAGCTCATCCCTGATACCGCCACATTTTGTAACAGCATAGATCATTTATGGTGCTCCCCCTCAGACTCAATAATACAGGGCCATATCCCACTGTTACATACACTAGCCTCTGGAGTGCATAAGGGCACACATGCATTGTGAAGGTGACGCCCACACATATATGGCCCCAGCCCCACCATATGTGTGGAGGATACAACAGCAGTGGACTGATGGCAGCAATGACAGTGTGATATACTCACAGCCCACTACAGAACAACCCCCAACAGCATGACATATGCACAAAGCTTGATATGTAGGTGAAGGACAGAGGCTGGAACACAGGCAGATATGTGGAAAACTGTTGCCATACACTAAGCAAGCTGCTGGTGTTACAGGATAGTCTGCAACATACCCTTAGTCAGGGAATTGAGGTTAGAAACACAAATGGATGTAGCCATGTAATGATAGCACTCAACACACACACTGCCAGTGTAATATCTGACACAGGACCTGTGTGGTGGACAGACAAAACATAATAGGCATACCTCTTGCCAGCAAGAGGATAGGCCCACTGTTGTGAGCTATGCAGACAGACTGCATTCCAAGGTAAACTAGTATGTACACACACACCTTGTAACACCAGTACTATACAAAGCATAACACAACTCTACTCACAATCTGTCTGTAGTTCCTGATCCTCCTACAAATATGTGGCTGCCCTAAGTGTGCCGGTTCTCCTGTAAGAGGTATTGCTACCTGCTGTTTGTAACACTGATGCCCACACACAGGAAGGATATCCGTCACACAGGAAATGTAAAGGGACCACGCTCACATGAAGTAGGGATGTATACTGGGTGGCTGCCATGACAGTGGTAATTGGATGTACTGCACATGTGTAATCATATATATATATATATATATATATATATATATATATATATGGATAAGTATATGTACATATATATCCACCATATGTCCTGGACATGGAGTGTAGCCCTACCCCAGCCCCTATAGTCCCAAAGTTGTAGTGGAAGGCAATGTCAGGTATGTATAGCAGGTATATTAGTAGACTATTGCTACTGTCATCGGGATTGTCTTCACAGACATGGTGTGTGAGAGGTCAAATCTGCTTATAACGTGTGCCATTGGCTACTGACAGACATCCTAAGGACATCATTGTAAAGTACCACTGCTAGCAAGTAGTGCCCCTATGGACTGCAGCAGAGATACTGTCCAATATATGTGGAAATTCTGACACACTCTGTACAGTCCAAAGGTATACACATAAGCCCTTAGTGCAAAATGTGTACCATGCCTGACAGTATGGATGTAGACAGCCATGTAGATGGGTATAACACATAACGACTGGAATACATTTGCCACCATAGGTTATGCATTCACACACCCCTGTCTGGCCTGACACATAATGACCACTGGTACAGGGGTGCCATGGCCACATACTACCCACTAGATACTGGCATACATCTGTACAGCATCCCAGTGCTCTGTCTGACATACATAACTTTTATGGGAGACCTGGCAGCAGTACATCTAGCAAGTATCTGCACATGACATCTCACTGGGTAAGTACACTAAGCTGCTAGGCATGTAACAATGCACTGTGAAGGCTACAGGCAGACTGGCTCAACACTGGCCTACATCCCCTGTGGGGGAATGCAAATGTACCTGCATATATAGCATGCTCAACAGGCATGTCACAGCACAGGGTAAGATACACCTGTGTGAAAGTGCTTAACCACAACCAATGTGAACGCAGCCACAGCCACAGCCACATTTGGTAAGCTAGCATAATATTATAGTATATGGACTATCTGTTCTACACCATCCTCATATGTGCCACTCACAGACTGAACCTACATATACTGGGCTGCTACACAGTGTGGTCTGATGGCTGTCTGTGGTATGGGACATGTGTGTATGGCCCTACAAACACGTACGCCAATACTGTACCATACAGTGGAGCAGCATGTAACATCAAATAGGAGGGGAACTAGAACAATGACATCTACTACAGTCTGTACACAGACTAAAGAACATATTAACAATACACACACTGTCGACGTTCACCATAAGTATACAGACCTCAGTACTGTACAAACATCCACAGAATGTCCAGGTTATGTCTTGAAATATAACTCCTACTGTACATAACATGTGTAGCAGTCCCATATATCACTGGCTTGTTATCAGATATGATGACACTCATTACGGTGTACAGCACATATGCACAACTTCATGCACGACATATGTACAAAGGTTGACAGAGGTGTGGTTGGAAGCACATACACAGGGCCAATATTGACATGTTGCTGTGATAACCTCATAACATTTACTGTTGTAACGGTGTTTGTTGCAACATATGTCCTACGAGGGATATGAAGTCAGTAACTGTCACAGCTTTCACCATCTACAGACTGCAATCCTTACACTACCTTCTGCAGTCCACAGATAGATGCTCCATGGGTAACACATGAAACTAAAGGCACAACACTGCCCAGTCTGCAGATTACCTTGCAGATGGGGATTCCTCATAAACATGGAATTGACATGGCAGGTATTGAGACATGTAGGACAGCCATATCCAAACACACACTGTTAAACCAACATTACTCCAAATGCAGTATAGCAGCACTTACAGTCCGTAGTCAGGTCAGGCACATCCCCCTCCTGTTTGTTGCCCTGTTTCCACAGTGTATGTTGTTAGAGGTAAATCCCCAATCCATCTGAGATGCTGTTTGCCAAACAACATATATAGTTTCTGCTCACAGTGAATGAAAATGGCCAACACCACCATGATGTTCCTAGATATCAGAGTGTGTTTCCATGCAACTGGCTATGAGAATGTTACCACAGCTGTTCCACATGCAATCAGCTAGGGGAGGGTTGCAATTTGTGCAGAGGCCATCAGCTGATCATGAGCATCACTTAAAATACACATGCTGCTGCTTAAGCAAAGCAGGTGTAGGTCTCCGCATCCACCAGAGAGGGAGTGGAAGAGGCAGTTAGAGGCAAAGGCATGTCAGGGAGTGGTGGGAGAGTAAAACTGAAGCATGTTTGTGTCACACACCTACCAGCACAGGGTATCAACCCCCTGATGACTGTGTAGTGCTATCACAGTTCTATGCAGTTATTGGATGCACCACATGGGTTACCTGTTGTGGAGCACTCAGAACATATATGTGATGGTGAGTGACATCTGCAACAGGGATACGGTAGTTATACGGTAGGTGATGTACATGTGCCTGTCCGCATGAACAGGTGCCAGGGTCAACACAGCCACACTCTCACAGGGATGCACACACATTGACACACTTGGCAGGGCCAGGAGTACAACTCATCAGTAGTGGGATTACCACAACCCATCACTGTGCAGGTATCACATGCACCACATGGGTCATATGGAGGTTGTATGAGCAAAGGGTATGAGGAAGTGTCTGACATCAGACAGCATGCTTCAGTATGCTCATGGGGGTTGTAGTGAGTGTAGATCTGAACATATGCACCATACAACACACACAAATACACAGGGTGCTAGTACTGACATGCATGTCTGCACAGGTGTGTGGTGGTCGACTGTGCCAGCAAACTATACAAGGGTAGGTGATGGGTATACCTTGGCATCAGGCCACATGACAATGGTCTGCATTGTAGCTCAGAGTGACTAGCCTAAAATGCATTGCTCCCTACACAGACAGTGACACACACACAAAACATCCACAACTGACATATGTGGGTATAGAACCCCTGACAGAGGTCTATATCACACTACAGCATGGAGCTGTTATAGGACGCATCATGGGGATTACTAGAGAACTCCTTCCCCAAAGGTGTATTCCACAATGAATTACATCAGCAGGAATGCCAAAGTAGGCCATGTGAAATGTTCTGAGTGTGACTAGCTTATGATGCATTGCTCCATACACAAACATTGAAACATACACAAAACATCCAGAACTGCCATGGGGTGGGGATGGAACCCAATCAGAGTTCTACATCACACTACAGCAGTACACAGTTATAGGATGCACTACAGAGATTACTGGGCTACAGCCTTCCCAGAGGTGTATTTCTAGGTGGGTGACATCAGCAGCCTTGCTAAAGTTGAGTACATGAATTGTAAGGAGTTTGAGTACCCAAAAAAGCATTGCTCTCTACACAGACAGGCTCAAACAGACACACACACACACACACACACACACACACACACACACACACACTTGCTATATCTGGGATTAGAATACCTACCCAACTACTTTACCACACTACAGCAGTACGCAGTTACAGGATGCACTACAGAGATCACTGGGTGACAACCTTCCCAGAGGTGTATTTCTAGGTGGGTGACATCAGCAGCCTTGCCAAAGTTGACTATATTAATTGTAAGGAGTGTGAGTACCCTAAAAAGGATTGCTGTCTTCACAGACAGTGTCAGACAGACACACACACACACTTGCCATGTCTGGGATTAGAACAACTACGTAACTACTTTATCACACTACAGCAGTACGCAGTTACAGGACACGCTATGGAGATTACTGGGCTACAACCTTCACAGAGGTGCATTTCTAGGTGGGTGACATCAGCAGCTTTGCCAGAGTTGAGTATATAAATTGTGAGGAGTGTGAGTACCCTAAAAAGCATTGCTCTCTACACAGTCAGACATGCACACAAACAGCTGCCAAGTCTGGGGTTAGAACCCTAACTAACTAGTTTAGCACACTACAGCAGTACGCAGGTATGTGATGCGCCACAGAAATTACGGAGCTACAACTCTTCCAGAGGTGTATTTCACATTTGATGACCTCAGCAGGCTAGTCATAGTAGGGCTATGGGGAGGGTGGTGTGTGTGCATGGGCCATAAGCCATACATCTAGGGGTTGACATGCTACACGCAGGCACGCACGGGGTCTAATATCACAGGTACTTGTATACAGCTGCTAGATGACTACTTCCTTGTACAGTCATGTTGCACAGCTGGCACGTTCACCACATAGATTGTAATGCTGACAGATACTGGTGGCTAGTATCTGCAGTGAGTGACATCTGCACCTCATGGGTTTGGGGCCCTTTGGCTGTGTGTTGGGTGGGACAGGCCTGGATGGCTCCTTGTCACAGTCACCCTCTTCCACACATCTATGTACATCTGCCTTTGGCTTATTATAGTGTGTTGTCATGACATATATGTCTGTATTCCTATCCACTGTGTGTGCAAGCCATGAGTGGTGCATACTGACGAGTATCTGCACCAACAACTGCAACTGCCAGATATGTCTGGTCCACTGGTGTTTGCAGACATGGCCTTCATTTCTAAGTGTGTGAGCATGCCCAGTATGACCGTCTGTGTTGCATGTGTGGATCGTGTCCAGGTAATTTGTACTGCAGTGCTGATCTTTGTGTTGCATGCTGTGTCTGCAGGGTATCCATCGATCATTTGGCATTGACTGTTGTTACATTTCTGCATAGCTGAGAGGGGGAACATACCTGACTATTTCTACATTTCTACACAGGATTGGTGGGGAGGCACACCTGACTGTTACAATATTTCTCTGTCGGATGGGGGGAGGGCACACCTGACTATTTCTACATTTCTACACAGGATGGGGGGGCACACTTAACTGTTACTATATGTCTACGTAGTAAGGGGAGGGACACACCTGACACTTGTACACATTTGCTAGGACTGTACTGGTATGTCGAGTACTCCATTTCAGTCTGTAGTCTTACCTATCGTGCTGGCTAGAGGCATACCAGTGTACTACAGTTCTTAGCTTTTAATTACCTACATATTAGTTTCTGATTTCCTAGCCTTCACAACTGACATCCCACTGCCTGGCCTGCTGTAGTCTGTTTGTGTAGGCCTGGAGGAGAGGTTACCCATAGGCCTCATTCAGAGGCCATAGTACAGCATTTGTTTGTGTTTGTCTACACCTGTCCTGCTGGCTGTGACTGTTGTTGGGTATGTGACACACCCCCGACTGGCATGTGTGAGTCATTTACCATGTGGGTGTCCCAGTATTGAGGGTGGTGCTGCAGGGCTGCCTATGTCGGATGCACATAGTACACTTCCTACACATGGTTAGGCACAGGTAGTGTAATGTTTGGCATCCCTTTTACTGTATGTGAGAGTCAGAGAGAGGTGTTATTCCCTGGGTCCTTCCCATGTCAGTGTATGTGCTATACGTTGCCTCTTTGCCAAGGCCAGGGCATACTGGGCACACCTCCTTCTGCCTATTGGGGCAGGCTCGGGTTGTTACTCCTCTGATTCACTCTTTGCCTGTGCAGGCCTTGGCAATGGTGGGGGGCTGTGTGGCCCTGCCCCATGCTGTTCCTGCTGTAGTTGTTTCCGCAGGATCATATTGTGTAGCATGGCACATACAAGGACAATTTGGGTACATGTAGTTGGTGAGTACTGCAACGCTCCACCAGATGTGTCCAGGCACCAGAACCGTGACTTGAGCATCCCAAACACACACTCTATTATGATTCTTGTTTGTGTGTGTACCTCATTATTGAGTTCTTGTTCAGGTGTGTGTGCATTTCTGATGGGTGTCATCAACCACAGCTCCAGTATGTATCCAGCATCACCCCCTAGTGGACCGTGTGGGATGTCCCCATTGCCAAATCTCTGGTACAGCTGCGTCAGATGCCAGATGTGGGAATCGTGGTAGCTTCCAGGGCAGCCAGCACACACATTCATTATTATGTCCTGGGCATCGCACACAACCTGGCAGTTGATGGAGGGGAAGCCCTTGCAGTTCATGTAGACCCTATCCCGCTCACCGGGTAGTGTTTGATGTGTATGTGCGTGCAGCCTATTGCACCCACTACCTCAGGGTATTCTGCTATTTCGTGGAAGAGACGCATATTGCTGGCCAATGCCTCATGGGTGTTGGGGAAATATACGTGCTCACCGACATGTGCTGACATGGCATCCAGGAACTGGTGGAGTCCCTGGATGCTGATGCCTGTAAAATCCCCATCATATCCCCAGTTCGCCTTTGGAAGGTACCTGTAGCTAGTATTCTTAGGCCTACACATACCTTAGTATCCACTGAGATTGGTTCCCCTCTATTCGTTCTGTGTGTGAGGCGTGGCCGGCACAGCTCAACAATTTGCTGTAGGAGGTCCCTGTCCACCTATAGCGCTCCACTATCTCCAGCTCTTGTAGCCCTTGGTAGGTTACCCTGAGTCTGTACACTCTTCTCCGTCTCCTCACTGTGGGTTGCTCGGCAGCATTCACATCCTCACCACCCTCAGCCTCTTCCACAAGTTCTATGATGGGAATCGTGATAGCTTCCAGGGCAGCTCTATTATGATTCTTGTTTGTGCATGTACCTCACTGTTGTGAATATTTTGCTGCTTGTGTATCTCTCCTACCTTTAAACTACAAAAAAAAAATCTTGTTTTTTTCCCACTTTCTGAAATTTAAGAAAGTTCAGTTACAGATTTTGCTGTTCTAAATTGTTTGGAAGTTTCTAGAAGGCCAGTGCTTGCTTGGGCTTAAGGGAAGTCTCTGTGTTCACCAGTGGCAGTGGTTAACACTGAACAGCCTGCCTGTCCCTGGAGGAGTGGTTACTGCCTAGAAGCTGTAGCTTTATTGGCCATTTTGGGTCAATTCTAAACTCCTTGATCTCTCTCTCTTAAAACCCTACAACTCTCTTTTTGTGCGGTATTGCGCACTGAGCAGCGTCGGGCAGCGCCATCTAAACAGGTTTAAACTACTCCAGGCTCCACAAGGTCTGCTCTTCACTTTTTCCCTTAGAACTGTTCAAACTCTCAAATTAATCACTCTATTCTCTTTCTAAAGCCCTGCACTTGTTCAGCTCTTATAAGGAAACACTAACTAACTAAAGCACTACACCCTCCTTGACTTCTCATAAGTATTAGGCTCCTGATTGGTCCTTCCTGATCTAGTGAAAAATCAGTTCCCTTCCCTAATCTGATCAGTAAAAAAACAGTTCCGTATACTAATCTGGTATGTCCAAGGGTCAGTTTCAGGGTTACTCTCCAGTGCAGCTGGTGAATCTGGGAATTTTGAGTCAATGTTACAATTGCTTTATGTACACAGACAACCCCCTCCTCCTTCCAACAAACTCTAATACATGTGAGAAATGCAGTTACACAGCCAAACTGGAGGCAGAGCTCCCTCGACCCAAGACTGGCACAGTCAGTCAGGAGGAAAAGGTAACCACCCGCACCACAAATCCAGTCTCACACAGACCTATTGCATCTGCATACCCAACACATAAACACACAAAAACATACTCGGAGGCTCTAAATAAAAATCTGCCTAAACAGGAAAGACCTCCTAAGCAGATATCCAAGCAACAGCCACCCCTCAACAATACCCACGAATCACATATCTCACAAAATCAGTGTGCCTCACAGTCACAGCCCTTAAGACCAAACAACACACCAAATACACTTGTTATAGGGGACTCTATTGTCTGGCACACTGACGTCCCGCTCACCAGACTGAACAAGGAGAAGGTCACTGTAAGCTGCCTGTCGGGTGCCAGGATCCGCCACATAATGGAAGCACTCAGGTCACTCCAAAGCAAGTACAAGTATGACTTTGTCATTGTTCATGCTGGTATGAATGACCTGAGACGTACCTCCCTGGACTACATGAAAAGAGACATAGAGGAGCTCTCTGATTATGTAGCCCAGGCTGGTATGACCCTGACCTTGAGTGGCATCTTGCCCTCACCTAGAATGATGCCACAGTATAAAGACAAAATGATCAGTTTCAACAACTGGCTAAAGTATTGGTGTCATTCAAAGGGGATCCAGTGTCTGTCAGCCTGGGATGACATGCTCGACAAGCCATGTTGCTTCACTAGGGACGGCTTGCACCTGTCACCCTTAGGCTTTCTTATACTGGCCAAGGCTCTTGCCACCCCCATAGTGCCTTTTTTTAGGCAAGGCTCAAAGGACAAACCCACCTCCAAAGACAACCCAAGGATAAAAAAACTAAAGGTAATGCTACTCAATGCCAGAAGTCTAAACCTCAAGATGCACGCACTCGAGGCTCTCCTCAGTATGGAGAAAATTGGTGTCTGTGCAGTAACAGAAACCTGGTTCAAGGCTACTGAGAGCTCCCCAGCACTACCAGGTTATAACTCATATCATGCGTTTCAGCCCCAAAACTCGGACCGAAGCACAAAAGGATGGGGAGTATCTATATTCATCAAAGATACCTACACCTCCAGGTTAGTGGCACTGCACAAAGCATCGGAAACCATCCATGTGCAACTAACAGCGGGCAAAACTGCCTTTCAGTTTGTAGCCTGCTATAGAACACCCTCCCTATTACAGGAACCCCACTTGGCATTCCTGAGAACACTGGAGAATATGAAGGTCTCTCCAAACACTATGTTATTGGGTGACTTCAACTACCCAAACATTGACTGGGAAAACTACTCAAGCCCAAACACCCTCGCCCAACGGTTCCTTGAATTTATAAACTCTAATGCGATGGAAAAACTGGTCACCACTCCCACAAGAGGAAACAACATATTGGACCTGGTAATCACCAACATGGAGACTCTATGTTCCACACCAGAGGTAAACCCCTCATTGGTAAGATCAGACCATAAAAAATTTCCCTAGACATCCATATCCCATCCCCACTCCCAGCCAAGGAAATCACGGTAAAGAATTTCTCAAAAGCCAACTTTGCACTTCTCAAGACTGAGGTGGAATCCTTCAAAGCGCCTGGGCCAGAGGATAATACAGCCCAATCCACAGAATCCTTTACAAATGCATTCTATGAGCACCTGCAGGAATGCCTGGATCATGCTATCCCAAATAAAACCAAGACTCAGTCCTCCAAAAACAGGAGATGTGTCTAGTGGACCCCGGCCATAAATAAGCTATACAACAGAAGGAGGAAGCTACTACATGACAGAGCAAAATCCCAAAAAGGGAAGGCATCTCTGATCAGTATTAGCAAGAAACTTCAATCACTCATAAAATCATCAAAGGCCAGTTTCAAAAGAAAAATTGCCCTAGACACTAAAGATAATCACAAGGCATTCTTTAGTTATGTCAGAAACATGGGCGGAAACTCCCAGATATGCTCTAAATTGTTGCATAACGGTACAAAATATACCGAACCTACAGATATAACCAACATCCTGGCTGACAGATTCAGTGCAAACCCCCCCCTTCCCCCCCAAAGGAGCAAATGCCTATCCCAACTGAATGTAACCTCCCTGACATCACAGATGCACAGTTGAAAGCTGCCCTTTCCAAAGTAAAAAACACAGCATCTATGAGACCAGATGGTGTCCCAGGCTGTGTCTTACATGAGCTCCAAGAAGAACTGAACCCTCACATTAAGTCACTGTTCAAACTTAGCCTTACTACAGGATATGTACCCAAAGAATGGCGTACAGCTACAGTGGTCCCACTCCACAAAGGTGGTGCCACAACAGACCCCGGGAACTATCGCCCCATAAGCCTGACTAGTCTGGTCTGTAAAGCTATGGAGCGTATTATCATGGAACTCATAAACAAAGACATTGGGAGCCTCCAGACACTGGACCCTACCCAATTCGGCTTTGTTAAGGGCAGATCTTGCCTCTTAAACCTAGTTGATTTCTTTGAAACAGTTACCAAAGCCATAGATGAGGGCAAGGTAGTCCACACAGCTTACCTGGACCTCGCAAAAGCCTTTGACACAATACCCCACTCGGGCATCATATATAACATCATCTGCAACAACTGGAAAGGCCTCATAAATATCTCACTAAAAGAATCACAGGCCTAAAGCAGATGCCCTACGCTGACCGCCTTAAAAAACTCCAGCTATACTCTGTCGCATATCGTCTACTCAGAGGCAATCTCTGCTTAACATACAAGGCCATGTCAAACCCAGAGCTGTTGGACATGCTACACTTAAAGAAATCCCAATCCCTCAGAGCTACACGCTCCAGGGATCTCAACCTTATCATCACAATAAACAAAACATGCTGGAGGGCTAGGTTCCTGTCCCAGAGACTCCCCAGACTCTGGAATAGATTGCCCATACATGTCAAGCAGAGTGCCTCTTTGGACCTCTTCAAGAGGAACCTTGACGATTGGATGGGAGAAAGGAAATTCACCCCAGGGATCACGTCAGTCGCCCTGCTAGACAGGGGTCCAGGAAAGTAAATAATGTGGGAAGAAATAGCCAGGGAATTGTTATGGCTAGGCTTGTATAGGCCCTAGGGCTGATAGCCTAGTACCAACCTATGAACCTATGAACCTATAAGCTTACCAGCTTAAATATCAACCCCTATATCACAAGAATGGTTGCAAACTGGCTCATGGATAGAACCCACATGGTCAGAATCGCAGGTGCCATGTCCGAATCCAAACCAGTTACAAGTGGCGTCCCACAGGGCTCAGTTCTGGGACCTCTCTTGTTCGGTATATACTTCTCTGAGGTTCAGGATAACACAAGGGGATTATGGCTGACAAAGTTCGCAGATGACTGCAAACTGGGGGCCATAATCGAATCTCCAGCTAACACAAGCATCCTCCAAAAGAGTCTCACAAAGACAGATGCTTGGTGCCAGAGCCACGGCCTCAAGCTAAATGCTAAAAAGTGCATAGTCATCCCCTTTGGGAAAAACAAGGTGCCCACAAATTACCACATAGGTGGTAATCCATTAAGTACGGAAGAAGTAATTAGAGATTTGGGGACCAACATAGATAGTAATCTCTCCTTTGATAATCACATTGCCAAAGTGGTTAGAAAGACCTTCTATATAGCCCACCTTATCACAAAAGGGTTTGCATCTAGATCAAGAGAGGTCATTGTGCCACTCTTCTCATCACTCATCAGGCCCATAGTTGAATACAATGCCGCTTTTGGGATGTACCTTACCCGACACCTGGTACCCCAAAAGTACCTCACCAAGAAGATATTGGGCTACAAACAGATGTCCTATGCAGCTCGACTAAAGAAATTCCAGCTCTACTCAGTTGCTTACCGCCTGTTCAGAGGCGATCTATGCCTGATGTACAAAGCCATGTCAAACCCAGAATTAATGGACATGCTCCACCTCAAAAAATCCAAGTCCCTTAGAGCTACACGCTCCAGGTACTTAAACCTCAGCACAAAAATAAATAGGACATGCTGGAGGGACAGATTCATTTCCCAGAGGCTCCCCTCACTCTGGAATATAATCCCAATTCATGTTAGACATAACCCCTCACTGACCCTCTTCAAGTGAAATCTGGACGCGTGGATGGGAAATTGCAAATTCACCCCTGGGATCTCTTCTGTGTCCCTGCTAGACAGAGGTACAGTAAACTAATATTAAAGGGTACCTTCTGTGACCTACTTTACAGAGGCACAGTAAGCTAATCTAATAGGGAGGCGGAAGCCAAATACACTCTGGCTAGGCTTTTAAATGCTCTAGGGCAGATAGCCTAGTATCTACCTATGAACCTATGATAGCTATTGCAGCCCCTAACATTTTTCTGTTGTGAGTGTTAAAAGTTCCCCGCTTGTTTACCCTGGTGGTGTAGAATGTGGGAAAAACCAGAGGGGTAGGTGTTTGCATAGTTTATAGTAGTGTTCTGGGCTGGTCTGGTCTGCTGCTTGTGTAATTGGCTGGTTTTGATACGTATCACCTGGCAGCTAAGCTACTACTCCTTGGTTACCTTCCTACTGCTGTTTTCCCTTCCCATTGCCCTTCTCTTTAAGTCAGTGTGCACGCCGCACAAACAGAGTGCTCAAATGTGCACAGTGCTGTTATTTCCTGGTTTAACTTCTTTTTTCTTCCTGTATAACCCGGTGTGCGGTGCGCACACCCGCTTACACTTTGTAAAGAATGCTAGGCAGGTTTAGACATACCCCCTAGCTTAGCTGTGCTAAGCTAGGAGCAAACCCAAGTCACAGGGCTCCAATCCGCTTACAGTATGCCTGACACACACCCCCATAATGTCACCTATATCTTAGTCTTGCACCCAGCTTTTCATACTCTTGCACTGTTGGGACCTGACTCACATGCTGGGGAAAACTGGGATTCACTATCCTTCCCCTCATTTGCATAGGATTGCCTGCTTATGCATACATGTGTCACACTAAGCCTCCTCCCATAGCAACCACTTCTCACTGGCCAGGTTGTTTTCTGCCTACCATTGACTTGCATGGCAGAATACTGATTTTAATTAGAATGCTTATTTTAGGTTTATTTTCTTATTTTCCCCCTGATCCCATTTGCACGCCGCTGCCCTATGCTTAAACAGCCGAGATTGGCTAAAAAAAATAAAAGTTGATTTTTTTTTTTGTATTGTTTGCAATGCCAATGGCCTTATACTTATGCTTCCTCAATGATATGCAGCCTTTATTTGGAGCTGTCATAGCTCCGTTTTGGATTTTGCAAAAATGTACTCGTTTGCTAACCAAGTACATTTCTGCAGATAGCACTACTCTTGCACGGACTGTTGCAAGCTTCCTAAATTGGAAAGTCACCTCATTTACATGGATTTCACCTGAAAATGGGGTGATTTGCATACCAGGGCTTAGCCTATGCAAGATTAGTGCAGGAATGCTCATGCACACCCCTGCAGGCTGTTCCTGGATTGCACAGCAGACATATTGCCTGAGTGGACTCCTGCACCAGTCTTGCACTCCGTGCAAGCTTTTGAGAATCCGGGGTTCTGTTGCTGTTGTAACATCACCAGCATATGCATACCTGTGGAAAGCAAGTAAGCAGTAGACAATAAAATAAAAGCACACATTTTCACCACTTTACATGGGGTATTGATTTTTCAGGTTCGAGCAATAATATTGTTTTTCTGAGCTTTTAAGTGCATTATGTACAAAAGTTAATGTATTAGCCTGAATAAATTATAAATACTAACACACATTACAATGGCATATGTTGAGTACACTGTACAGTGACATTTTTTATTTTAAAGAAATGTATGTACCCATACATAAATAAATGAATGAATGAGTGATGCATACTATTTACAGCATATAAAGGTCTCAGTGATGTGTGAATGGAAATCATACACTGTAATGTTCAAGGCCAGAATTCAAAAGTGAGTTGTCTACGGATAGACCCAGTTATTTCCCCTGGAGAATGCACAGCTTTCCAAAGTACGCCAGGTGATTCCACAAAAGACAATATTGGCAGTAAGTAACTTTATTTCCCATGGGATCAGAGTCTAACTTATCAGATCCCTTATTTTTGACAGTGATATTGCAAATGAGCCAGAATAGGACAGCATACATCTCAGCCACTTATTTCCAGATTGGTGGTTTGAGTTTTGAGTGTAATTTCCCACTTTTTAAATAAACATAGACACCCTTATCTCATCTCTGGACCAAGAGATATTGCCTGCATTTCAAAAAACAGTATTTCTTTTCATAAATGGGAGTCTGTACTCTTACATGCAAGGTTCTTTTTAGACCCAAAAACAACATAGAGGTCCTTCTGTCAATGTTGACCATGGAGAGTTAACTGTGTTCTGCTTACAAATAAGATGCATTTCTGTTTACACTCTGTTGCATCTCTGCTGACATATTAGGCCATCTGCAAGTCAAAGGAGAAAGAGGCCAAGATGATGTGGCTTTTTTTTTTTTTTGGTAGTGTGACTCCTTGTCCAAAGTTATCACTTGAGGAGTTCTGTTCCCTTTGTTGAGGGACCACTTGTTTCAGGATGGGACTTTGCTTCCTGACAGTCTCACTTCAGTTAAGATTCATACTTACCCACTGAGTTTAAATCACTTAGTAACTATGGATTATTTTTCAGATGATTATGAATTATTTCCTAACAATCTGCAAGTCTATTAATCTACTTGTGTTCTGAAATCAAGTGTATTCCGCTGGACTATCACTCCATAACATTCTTTAAAAAACTCAATTTTCAGCAACAGCATTAGTTCATGAAGCATTCAAAAGAAAGATACTGTTGCAGACAAGCACATATAACTAGAAATTTTCCATTAAGATTTGCTTGCAAATCTAACTCTAGCCCTAAGTCAAGCCTGTGTACACCTAATATGGAAACTTCATTTTGCCTTACTTTTCAACATTTGTAACTAATCATGACATAAGAGCTGTGTTTTATTTTCTTAAAACATAATCTGTTTTATGTTTGCTTGGATTGTTTTATAGCCCTATGCCTGCCAAGCAACAGGCTATATTGTGACCTTGGCCATTCATTTCCCATTACCGGGATTAGCAACAGTCATAGTGACGTCATCAAGGCATTCATAAATAATTTCCTATTTTTGGTCATAATCCCTAGCCTGGAAATTGATGTATGTACTCACACATATGTGTACTTGTTAAACTTTCCATTGTGAATGTGCACACTGTGACGCATGCTGCATGAAGATTGCATTACAGATGTTGCTTGTGCAGAGCCAGACATATGCTGCATCCTGCATTCCTTATAACCCTTTGCCCAGTAGGTGCCAGCATTGTCATGAACAACACCAGATGCCTGCCACCAGGTTGCCACTGGTCACTCAGTCCCATTATCCTTGTTTTTCTCAGTACTTGATCCATGGTCATCTGGATTGCAGGCAGTCTTTATCCCTTTGTACCATAATGCAAACCCCAAAAGCAATCCTATTTAACCTTGAGTACATAAAGTCATTGCTGTTGTAAATGAAGATTTTTTTGGTTAAACGAGTTGTGTTTAACTTCAGCTTTTGCACATGAATTCAGAAGTTTGGATTGAGGATAAATGCAAAACTAATATTAAATCACACTTTCTATTTGCCTGTTCATTGATAATAACCATATGTACAAACTGTCAAAAAGTTTCATGGATAGAGGTCTCACCCCTACATAATTTTTAGCAAAGGTTCACTCCGAAGGGTCCATCTATTATGTCTTCCAAGTATTAAAATCTCACTCCTGAAATTTCTAGTATGGAATCCCCATCCTGGATCAGCTACCCCATAACTCCAGATGTTTCTCCATGTTCCAGTGCAGTTATTGCCATCCACCATTTTTCATCACCATTTTCTCAAATCCCGAACACATTTTTGTCTCTGTGGGGCATTTTTTTTATTTTCTATGATCTCTTCTCTCCTTCTTTTACTGATCTGTAACGCCTTTGGTTAATTTGGTCCTTTTTTCATTCATCGCACCTGCCTTCCGGTGGTATCCATGTTTCCCTAGTCCTTGCTTGTTTTGATCGTGTACATTTCTCTGTATGGAGATTGTGACAATCCATCTGTTTTCTCCTAACATACTGTGGCATGCCTACAACCTGCATGAAAGGTGATGCCATTAAAAAAGGCAATTCCTTTATTCTAGCTGTAGTTATAAAAGGAGATGTGTTGTTCTGCTCTTATAAGTGTGCCACTGATGAAAACAGCACAGGAAAACAGTGTATAATTATGTCTGCAAAGCGGTATCATTACAGGTGTTATCACAAGTCTCATTGTGCTGACTGACTCAATGACTGCCATAAAAAACACAGTTCTGATGCTGTAAAAATAAAAAGTTAGTGTTTATCTATGTTTTGCTGCTAATAAAGACAGCAATTGAAAACAATATTTTAATAATGTTTGATAATAAAAATATTCCATAATTGGCCAAAAGAAAAAAATAAACTAATAATCCCAATGACTGTTTTTAATTTATACAGACATAAGAGTTCTGTAAAATCTCAGGCAGAGGAGACTTCACTTTAATGGAGCTCAGGAAGATTGCACTTCCAATGAGCGGAGCCTAAGCCTTTTTGAAGAATCAAATTATGCCCT
The DNA here is from genome assembly GCF_019279795.1 of Protopterus annectens. Taxonomy (NCBI): domain Eukaryota; kingdom Metazoa; phylum Chordata; order Ceratodontiformes; family Protopteridae; genus Protopterus; species Protopterus annectens. The sequence continues at coordinate 419,836,090 of NC_056736.1, forward strand.
CACATTTCAAACAAGTGTTGATATCTCTGGAACCAATGGGGTTATGAAAGAAGTATAAATGGCAGACTCTTCAGAACAAATGTTTTTATAGTGGTAGTATTATTTAGGTTCTAGGTCTTAAACAGAATTTTATAAGTCACAGTATACACAGTAACAATTATATTTGTAATATTTTGTAAACAACTTACATTATCTCACCAACCTCTCGCTTTACATGCATACTGTCAGCAGCATTTTATTCATCTAGCTGAGAGCTTTCATATGAGGCTAATGAGTTTTGTCTGTGTTACTTGGTTGTTGAGATATTTAGGAAAAATGTGAAAATTATATCTATATAAACTTATATCATAAAAACAATAGATCTGATGTTGTTAATCTTTGGTCATTCCTTACTGATGGGTTATCTGTTCTGTCCTCGGAACCGAGCCGGCCATATATCAAGCTTGCATCAGCCAAAAACTCTCGAGCCAAGGTCCTACCCAGAATGCTCTGCTCCCTGTTTCCTCAGATCTCGTTTGCCACGTTGCTGTACAGCCATGTCAAGCCACTCTCTCTTAGCTAAGTGAATAATTTTTGAAAGTTTTTATATTGTTACTACTTCAAAAGTTTTTCGATCAATTACTTTTATTATTCTCCTAACCTATCATATCTTTAAGACTCTCTCTTTAGTCTTTTTCCCTTTATTACCCTTTTTCTTACCTTTGAGGTAATTCTTCATTACCATCGTTGGGAATCCTTCCTTCCTTCTCTTTCTTCTTACCCTTCTGGGTAGCCTTTCTTATTCGTGGCACTGTCGTTCTACTCCACATCATGATGTCGGACAAGAAAAGTAGTGTTGGTTTTAAACAGTGTAAGGATTGCGGCCATAAGTTACCACTTTCCGATGGCCATGACTTGTGTGTCTATTGTTTGAATGTCTCCCACCTTACTGTGGATCCCCCGTGTGGGATTTGTAGAAATTTTTCGACCAGGACTATTAACAAAAGAACAAGTTAATCCTGAAAGTTCTCGTCAAATCTCCTTTCTGTGAGGCTATCTCTGGGTTGGAGGGCTCACCCCCTCTTGCTAAACCCTGCAAGAGGCATTCTTCCTCTTCCTCATCGAGGTCGCTCACTTCATCTCCCTCTGAAGATTGCAGGGAGTCGACTGATAAGAAAGTGAAAATTGCTACTCCAGCGCTGCAACCTGTGACCCTTTCGGCACCAGGCATGGCACCGCCCCAGTTGATTCTTGCTCCAGCCATGTCCTCCTTATCGGCACCAGCACCAGAGTTCCTGGTGCAGACACTTATGGCTCTAACAGATCCATCACAGCCCTTACAGGCATCGTCCCTGCAGGTACAGTCTCCGTTGGCACCGTTGGTACAATCCCCTTTGGCCCTCAATCTGAGGATACTGTCCTCCACCGTGCAGACACTTTCGGCACCAACATGCTCTTCAGTGCAGTTCTTTTCGGTACAGTCATTGTTACCAGTCCAGACACTTTCCTCGCCGGCACTGTACCCATTGGTGCAGATACTTGCCTTTATGGTGCAGTGCAAATACTTTCGACTTCTATGGCGCTGCCTTTGTTGGCGCAGACTACTTTGACACCATTTTCCTCGGTATAGACATCCTTCGTTCCAGGCTGTGCACTACTTGAATTAGCAAGGACCAACCACTCTCCTTCTTTGGATCCATTCGTTGGTAGCCGATATAGCCCTTTTCTAGAAAGGCCAGAATTGCCTTCAGGATTCTCTATGAGATCGACCAGGAGCCTCTCTGAACAAGATGTGTTGCGGCTTGTTGACCAGTTGCTGCGGCTTGTTAACTAGTTGCTTGTGGCCAGGGGTCTATCTCAACCATCTAAACCAATGTTCCCTCCTTCATGTTAACGTATTTTTCCTCAAACTCCAACGTACATTCCTCCTTCGACTTCCACTCAAGTATCAAAGCCCATTCTTCCGATAACAGCTTCCCTCCCTCCGACCCCAATAGTGGATCTCACTTTGGAGCCAGAGTCATCTTTGTGGCCCTCGGCGCACTGGGCATCAGGCTCTTCTCAGGCTAGAGGCTGTGCCATGGGGGAGGGCATTCTTGGTTCCACACCAGTTTTTTCTATGGCATCCTCCAGGAATCCTCCCTCTCTCACGCTTCACAGTCCTCTTGAGACTCCTGGTCTGGGGGTCGGCTCGACGGGGCAGGGTATGACCCCGGTTCTGAGGTTTTCATGCTCAGTTCCAGGCTCTCATCCCCTTGTGGGCAGGCCAGCCTTCCAGGCCATGGAGAGGGTGCTTGCCTCTGCTGGCAAACCCCATGTGTCGGAGTCCTCTTCCCCCCCTCTGTGCCACAACTCTCACAAGCCACAACTGCTGGACACTGGACACAAGGGCCTCAGGTTTCTCCCCCTATCAGGAGACCCCCTCTTTGCAGTCTCCCCGAGAACCTCCCACTGAGGAAGTACCTCGCAAGGCTTCGTGCAAAAGGAAGCACATGGACTCCACTGAGGAGTCTTTGACTGAAGATACGATGATGGGGAAGGGTTCCCACAGTCACCCTCTGGTGAGGTGTTCTTTGGTGACATCCTCGAGGTCCTTAGACAGAGGGGTGACTGGAAGTCCTCTAATCCTTCCTCAGAGGAATCCGTATTCCTGCAGGCCTTTCGTTCCAGGCTCCCTACCTCCTGGGTTACCCCACTGACCGATGAGCTTGTCCACCTCATCATCCAGCATGCATGGAAGGCTCCTGGCACCCTGGAAGCTATACTGCTGAGGCTTGACAAGATCTTATCTTCCCCAGCTGAGCATCCCCATTAGTCGAGAGGTCTTCCAGTAGATGGCATGGTGGTGGTGGCTGCAGCCAAGAAAAACTTGGCAGAAGACAGCCAAACTGTCTATCCGCCCAACAAGGAGTCCAAGGCGATAGACAGATTCGGCAAGCATGTGTTTGCTTCATCGACCTTCACCATAAGGTCTTTGAACTATTTGGCACACTTTACGAGACTCCAGAGGGATCTTATCAACCAACTCTCTGAAACCTTGGCAGGAGCTGTTTCTGATGAGGTCCGTGACAACGTAGCTTCTCAGATAACCACCCTAGAATCCAAATCTAATTCTTCCATGTGTCTTATTTCACACTCAATGAAAGGAGCAGCTAGAGCGGCAGACGCAGGTATAGTCACCAGACGACTTGCCTGGATGTACCTTTGTGACTATGCAGACTCCTTTAAGGGTTCCTTTATGAATGCCCCCATCGAGGCCACTTCTTTGTTTGGCCTGAAGTTAAAGATACGCTGGGCAAGGTGTGAACAAGATGGCAAGACCCTATCTGCCATTGGTTTCAGACAAGCCACTCCTCAATGATTCTATTCCAGAAATCAGAGGCATGGGAGGATGTGGCACAGGAAATCACAGGGCTCTTTCCATGACGCACGTGCCAAGTTCTCTTCTAGAGGCAGAGGGGGAAACTCCAATGAAAGACACCCCTTTTGAGGCAGAGGAGGTCCGCAAAACCGGGGTTCCAGAGATTCTCTCTCTGGCCAACCCTATCAGCGCTGCTGAAGTGTTGCCCAACTGCTCACCTCTAGAAGTGGTCGGGGGTCGTTTCTCCTTGTACCCCACTGCCTGGTGAAACATAACTACTGACTCTTGGGTACAACAGATAATATCCAGAGGTTATTGCATCCCTTTTCATCTTTGTCCAACCTCATCCAGAGAATTACCTGACGTTTCACCCAGTCAATGGGAAGCAGCAGCACACAAAATTCAAAAGCTGCTACAAAAAAGAGTCATCCAAACGGTCCCCCCAGACCAGATAGGATCCGTTTTTTACTCAAGGTTCTTTTTAGTGCCAAAAAAGACAGGGGACTGAAGATCAATTCTGGATCTCAGCACACTGAACAAATTTGTAAAAACAGAGAAATTCTGGATGGTCACGGTTCAGTCTATCCTTCCTCTTCTGGAAGAATATGATTGGATGTGCTCTGCAGATCTTCAAGATGCGTATTATCACATAAAAATGGATAAACATTCAAGAAGATATCTCTGCTTCCTCATAGGAGCCAATCACTACCAATTTCAAGCACTGCCCATCGGTCTCTCTACAGCCCCCAGAGTGTTCACCAAATGCATGGCAGTAGTTATCGCTTACCTGCAACTTCAAGGATTCCAGGCATCTCCATATTTAGACAACTGGCTCCTCACTGCCCCCACCAAGTGTCTACTGAAAGAAGCCCTACACTCTCCTCACAGCACAATGCCTGGGAATCACTATAAACTGGGAGAAGTTCAACACGACCCAGCACAATCTTTAGAATTTATTGGGGTACTGTTGGACATGAGAAATTGCACAGCATCTCTCCTGGACCACAGACTTTAAAGAATAAGGCATCAGGTTCACCCACTGCTCTGTCACCACAAATCTTCTGCTCGGTCCATACTCCAACTCTTGGTGTTAATGGCAACCTCGATCACCATTGTTCCTCTAGCCAGATTCCACATGAGACTCCTTCAGTGGTTACTTCTCACTCAGTGGTACCCTCTACAACATCCTTTGTTCTTTCAAATAAGTGTAACTCAGAGATGCAAGCAAGATTTACTCTGGTGGACATCTCAAAATCCCCAACAATGGTCTCGCCCCTTCAGCACCCATCAGCCAAAAGCCTCGGTGAGCAGGGGGGGCTATGTCAGGGAAACTCGGTCCAAGGCACCTGGTTGGAGAAAGAGGCCCTTTTGCATATCAATGTCCTGGAACTGAGGATGGTGCTACTAGTGTTGCAATAATTCCATTCTATCCTTCCATCAGGGGCAATTGCAATCCAATCAGACAACATGTAAGTGGTCTAGTACATCAACAAGCAAGGGGGCACCAGATCTTCTCCATTATGCCAAGAATATGGCAATGGGCGATAGCTTCCAACCCCTTTCTAGTTGCAATGCACATTCCCGGGAGCTCCAACGTGATAGCGGACAAGTTGAGCAGTTGCATCCTACAACCTCATGAGTGGCCCTCAACCCTGAGATATTGGCAAAAATTTTCAACCGCTGGGGCCAGCCTTGCTGAAACCTAGTCGCCTCCCCAACCAACTACAAGTGCAGCAACTATTTTGCTCTGATCCCCCCTCGGGGACAATCACCCAGAGACACTCTAGTCCATGCTTGGCCCTCAGGTCTACTTTATGCTTATCCTCCTTTCCCCCTCATCTCCCAATTTCTGAAGAAAGCATGGCAGTTGAAAAGCAAAGTGATCATCATTGCTCCATATTGGCCTTGACAAGCCTAGTTTCCCTTCCTCTGGCCTCTCCTGCTAGATCGACTGTGGATCCTCAATCCATCCAAAACGTTGATCTCCCATCTGCAGGGTCTGACTCACCCCAATCTAACAACCTGAAACTGATAGCTTTGTCTCCACTTCCAATGATTGTCAGGCAGGAAAACCTCTCGTCCCCGGTGTGCAATATTCTTATTGCATCTCATAAATCATCCACCAGACTAATCTATCTCAATAAATGGAAAAGGTTTTCCTCTGTGGGCAGCAAATAAACAATTAGACCCCTTGTCAGCCCCAATTTCTGTGGTTTTGGATTACTTATCACATCTTTTTCACTCTGGGGTGTCTGCCTCCTACTATTCGTGTGCATTTAGCTGCCATTTCAAATTTCCACATTGTTTTTTAGGATTCCTCACTCATGTCATATAGACTCTGTAAACCTTTCTTGAAGGGGGTTCTTCACCTAAAACCTCCCTTTAGAGAACCAGTACAACCTTGGGATTTGGCCTTGGTCCTGCAAGCCCTAACAGCTCCCCCCTTTGAACCTGCGTCTTCATGTGATTTAAAATATCTCTTGTGGAAAACTTTGTTTCTGATTGCAATCACATCAGCCAGATGCTTGTCAGAACTTCAAGCCTTATGCATCAAACATCCCTATCTTATCTTCCATAAGGATAGGGTATCACTGAGAACTAATCCTTTCTTTTTACCAAAAGTGGTGTCAGAGTGATCAACCAGTCTATTGACCTTCCAGTATTTTTTCCTAATCATTCTAATAAGGGAGAGTATTGCCTGCACTGCCTGGATGTTCATAGGAAAATACGATTCTACCTGGACAGAAATAAATCTACCCGTAAATCAGACCAACTTTTTCTGGACCAAGACTAGGTCATCCTATCTCGAAAGTTACATTGGCATCATGGTTGAGAAATTGCATTACCTTTATCTACAACAAGAACAATATCACCTTGCCTCATAGAATCAAAGCACATTCTACAAGGTCTATGGCAACTTCAGCAGCTTTCCATGCTAGGGCTTCTCTCAATGATATTTGCTCAGCTGCAACTTGGGCTAAACCTCATACCTTTATTCTTCATTAAAAATTGGATTTGGCCTCCAGAGGTAGAGTTTCTTTTGGCTCCATGGTGCTCAGGAATGTCCTTCCATGAGGGCCACCCTGGGATTCAGGTAGCTAGGGACTCTGTCCCATCAGTAAGGAATGAATGAATATTAATAACATAAAGTCCCAATATGAAAGGCAGAGCCAGGAAACCACAGCAAGCATGTCAAAATACAAAACAAATCCTTTTATTCCTTTGATTTAGTGCTTTTGTCATGCTATTAGACTTCCTCAGAATAACATCTACAATACAACCACAACTTTAAATAACACACCCCAACCTATCATTGGTCCTCCATTGATACATCACTTCCTCCATATACCACATACAATAAAGATCATTAAAAATATAAAAACTTATGAAAAATACATAAAACAGTACTTATAAAAATACTTTTCAAATCACATAAAAACATAAAAACATGAATTTTAACTTTAACACAGAACTGATAGAAATCCTATAATTTAATCCAGGAGTTTAGTGTCCATTAGTCTTAATCTGCCACTTAAGCTCCATAAATTCTAAAAATTCATCTGAGGGTCCCCCCCCCCCCCCCCGTGGTGCCAAGTCCACTTGATCCACTAGAAATAATTTAAAGGCATGAGTTGGCTAAAGACTAATATGCTTATACAGGGCATTGTTCTCCTTCTTATGTTTAATGTCATAAACATGTTGGTAGATTCTCTGAGTGCCCTAATAGTTTTACCCACATAGTAAGTGTCACAAGAGTCACATAACGCAACATAGACCACACCTTGGAATAACAAAAGTATCTCCCAGAGGGAGTGATATAACCAAAATTCTTAAATATGATCTTGTTAGTATCCAACATAAATGGGTACTGTGGACACCTACCACATTTGGAACTACCCCCCTGATCTGTTTTTTCATACATCGTTCCACAAGACCCTTCAAAGAAGTCTCCTTTTTATACACAACCAGCGGCTTATTGCCCAGTTTTGCATGGACGTCAGTGTCCAAATTAAATATTTTCCAAAATTTTTTCACAATCCTTTTAATGTCATGAAAGTTCATAGTTTACAGGGGAATAAGAGCTCTGCCAAACCCATTCGGTCTTTCTGATGCAGACCCCCACCAGATGTGTGAGGCAAAAGAGTACAGAAAGTCCCTACTTCCCTCTTAATTATTACTTCGTCAGCCATGTTGTCAACAAAATTTTCAGGATAACCTCTCCTCACTAGCATGTCCTTCAACACCCCACATTCTCCCAGGAAGTCATCAAAGTTAGAGACCATCCTAGCTAACCTTACGTACTGCCCTTTTACTAATTCTTTCTTTTGGTGCATTGGGTGCCAACTGTTACAGTGCAGCAGTGAGTTAGAATATGTGGGCTTATGAAATAAATGGGAAGTAAAACCTCTCCTGGTGTAGTTCTTTTTAACGGTCACATCAAGGTAATTCAATGTTTATCTTTGTTCATAGTGAACCTCAAAAAGTTAGTTGTCTCGTTGGTATAGGTGAAAAACCTATTCAGGTCATTTTCACCTCCTCTCCAAAATAGGACAATGTCATGCAAATAGCACCCATAAAGCACCCAAAAGTCTTTGAACTTTGAGTTTATAATGAACAAGTCCTCCCATTGAGTCAAAACAATGTTGGCAAATACTGGAACACAACACGCACCCATTGCCACACTCTGTCTCTGTTTGAACAAATGTCCTTCAAAACTAATATAATTGTTTTCCAGGACTAGTTCCATACATGGTCAAATGGTCAGAATGGTCCCGTGATCACATGACGTGTTGGTACATAAAAAAATCATAAAACCATTCTAACCCTTCGTCATGAGGTATCACAGAGAAGAGGTCGCAAACATCAATTGTTACAAGAATCAAGTCATCAAACATGTCAGGTTTTATTTTACTTAGAAAATCCCAAGAGTCTCTTATAACAGAGTTTGTACCATCCAAGACATGGTTAACCTTATTGTCAACATATTTGGCAAGAAAAAAGGTTTTAGAAGCCTTTGCATCCACTATGGGGTGCAGGGGTGGGTTAGCGATAGACTTATGTATTTTAGGGATCCCGAAAATTGTTGGGATCATAGGATGTTTAATTTGCAGGAACTTGTGTGTCTTTAATGAAATCTGTCCATTCAACAACATTTGTTCAATATGCAGATCAACGTTTCTGTATGCAATATTTAATTAATTGCGTGAAACTTCAACATAAGATTCACTGTATAGAAGCTCTAACATTCTATTGTAATCATTAATATCCATAACAACCAACCCCCGCCCTTATCCGGCAGACTATGATGCAGGGAGAGCATACCCCGATCCCCCACAGGGACAACAAGCAGGATGGTATGCTAGATATGATGACCAGAAAGGAAATGCCATTACTGATAACATTGATTCTAATAACACTAGCCTCAATGTCCCTTTAGATCCCCCACCTCTTAGGATATCAGAACGGTTGATGAATCAGAGGCGGGGAGAAAAGTGAATGTGAGATTTGGTCAAGATACCTATCAGGTTCAATGGAGGGGGAGATGGAACACCTATCGGAGGTAATGAGTAACTGTGAGGATTTGGAAAATGACTAGTGTGCTATTATTAAAAAGGTGGTTGGTGACTATAGTATTTACAATTTTAGTCAGACAATGGTTAGTGTTGAATGGGCAGAATTATTTCTAAAGGGCTTAATTTTGTGCCATCAAGAGACTTGAATATTGTCGACACTATAATACAGCTCAAGTTGTTCACAAGAAAGTTGAACCTGGCACTGCACTTTTCCACTGACAATTTGGTACTGGACCTTGACTTATTACATAGGCCTAGTACTGTTATGCCCCCCTCCCCCATACACCATATGGTACAGATGTTTAAGATGTTATGTGATAAAGAAATCAGGGACTTGGCTTTGTATAACAAAACTGCTGTTTGTATTAACTTGACAATGAGTGAAAGATCAGTGTTACAGGACATTTTAGATAATAGAGAGATCAGAATTATGAAGTCGGACAAGGGCAGGGGGTTTGTTGTTATGGATCTTAATGATTACAATAGCAGAATGTTAGAGCTTCTATACAGACCATCTATTTCCTCTGCTCCCTTGTCTTGAACTGGAATTTCACTGGTGGCTTCGGCAGCTATCTGTCAACCCAGGTGTTCCTTTCTACCCCCCTCAGCTGCCTCAGGTTCTTTTCACAGATGCTTCAGAATTGGGGTGGGGATCTGCTTCAGGCACTCTGAAAGTGCAGGGCCTTTTGTCACCTCAGCAGAGAGCAGATCACATCAACATCAAAGAAATGCAGGCTCTTATTCTGGCTCTTCGAGTTTTCCATACGGTCTGGGTCCCAGGTTCCTTGAAGGTTTACACAGACAGCACCACAGTCATGTGGTATATCAACAAATGGGAGCATGAGGGCCTACCTTCTTTGCAGGTTAGCCCTTCAAGCATGGGAAATAGCCATCAATCTGCAAGTCACCCTACCTGTATACCTTCAGAGTGTAGTCCTGTGGCAGGTCCAGGACACAGCCTTGCAAATGGATGGTTCACAGGGATGTGTTTCTGGATATACCTCATCAGTGGGATATTGCTCAAGTAGATCTCTTTGTCTCCCCTCTGAACAGGCAACTCCCTCAGTTCTGTTCCGGAGTCCCAAGACATTTGACTTGGAAAGTGGATGCCATGATGTTCTCTTGAAAGGGAATGTTCATGTATGTCTTCCCACCCCTTCTTCTTCTTCTAAGGGTCTGTCACAAAACTAAGAAGGCCTCTCCAAAAATCTTGTTGGTGAATTCCTTTTATTTATTTATTTTTTATTTATTTAACATTTGTTAACCGGGAAAGTCCAACTTGGAACAAAGCCAATTTTCAGTGGAGGCTCGGGGAGAAATGCTTCAGATGCATGTCTTTGTAACGTGGGAGGAAACCGGAGCACCCGGAGGAAACCCACACGAACACAGGGAGGACATGCAGACTCCACACAGAAGGCACCCCAGCCGAGAATCAAACCGGAGAACCTCTTGCTGTGAGGCGACAATGCTATTGCTGCACCACTGCACCATCGTTTTGGCCCAGACAGCACTGGTTCCCCCCTGTAATTCAGTTTGGACAGGAGCAGTCATATACCTCACCGCATGGATCTTCTTACTCAGGACAAAGGAACTCTCCTTCACCCTCATCTGTCCACTCTTCAGCTAACACTTTGGGTGAAAGGGTTTTGATTCCTTTCTGACACCAGTTTTCTGAAGACATGCTTAGGGTCCTGCAGGAGGACAGGAAACCCAATACTAGAAAATCATATATGTACAAAAGGAAGTGATTTTCTGTTTGGTGTCTCAAACATCATCAGGACCCCTTGTCATAGGGGTCCCTTTGGTTCATTCCTGTCTATGTGAATTTCTGCATGCTGGCTTGGAATATTCTTCAGTGAAAGCAAATTTGTCAGCCATTTTTGCCTGTCTGCCACTTACTCCTTCTTGGCTTCTAGGATTGAGGTCAAGCAGTTTCTTAAAGATGTCCTTCATATTAGACTCCATAGAAAGCCCATTCCCCCTTCTTAGGATCTTAGTTTTGTCCTTGAAAAGCTGATTCAGGCTTCTTTTGAGCCTGCTGCCACTCTTTTGCAACACAGCCTTATTTGTTGCTTTAACCTCTGCCAGAAGGTTATCTGAACTACAGGTCTTGATGGTGGTTCCTCCTTTTTTTCTTTTTTTCTTGAGCTAGGATGTCTGTTCTTACAAATCCTTCTTATATACCCAAGGGGGATAATCAGTCTATCCTATTTCCTTTTTGTTTCCCTTCCCTACAGTCTGATAGTGAGAAGGTTCTTCATACATTGGATTTGCATAGACAGGTCAGATATTATCTAGGCAAAACAAAGAACTTTCATAAATCTGATCATCTTTTAGTTTCTTTTCGTGCAGGACATTGGGTTTGGTAGTTTGTAAGCAAACCATCTCCTCCTGGATTTCCAAGGCCATTTCCATATGTTATTCTTTTCATGGTAAGCAGGTGGCTTCTTCCATGAGGGCTCATTCCAATAGAGCACTGGCTTCCTCTGGGGCTTTCTTCAAAGCTTTGGAAACCAACTCCATCCTTAAAGCAACTACTTGGTCTTTAGTTCACACTTTAACAAAACATTACAAATTAGATCTAATTTCCAGAGCCAGAGCAGGTTTTGCCAAGGGTATCCTGCATGCATTTGTGGAGAGCTACTTCTTGCCTTCACATTAGCATTTGTACGCTCCCAGAGGTGATGAATACTGCAACAGTGATATGAAAGGACACAGTACATTTATGTAAAATCTTACCATAATAGTAGATGTCTTTCTTTTCACTTTTGAAGTATTCACTCCCTTCCTCCCACTTGCCCCCTTTTCTCTTCCTTTTGCATGAATGGTATTTTTGTACTGACCAAGAGGTTCCTTTACTTCCTTCCCTTTTCTGGATGTACATGTCCTCATTTCCACTGTGGGCCCTGGTTCTGAGTTGGTAGCATATGTACGTCACCGTTTTGCCCTATGTTTGCTCAGGTAGCATACATCTGACATACGATGCACCCTAGGTAATAAAGGCTTTAGTATACTTGCCAGACATTGGGATAGCCTTGGAAGGAGATACCAGAGGTGATGAATAATACCACAGTAAAAAGAGGGACATCTACTGTTATGGTAAGATTTTACACAACTGTACTATCTTTCCTTTTTACACACTTGCAGTTGCCTGTTGAATTATGCAAACTGTATATCAAGTAACCTATGAAATTTAATTCTTACTAAGGTTCAGATCCCAAACAGTAAGTTGAAACCCACCACACATCTGTTTTAAGTGATGGGGAAATGATTTGAGTTGAAAATCAGGCAAGACTGATAATGAGTGCATCACTGACTCAGAAAGGCAGGTTCCAGTCTTCTAAACTACAGATACAGCCATAATATTAGAGACAGTTATATATATCATAATGTACATTATATTAATTTTAGACTTAACTTGGGTACATTATTTTCTCAGTATTGTAAACTTATTCTAAAAACATGGAATCTGATGTTGTCATTTTCATTCGTTCCTCAACCATTGGGTTTGGATCTGATTTGGCTAGTTTCTAAGGATTCTAGGATCTGAATCTCGAGCTCCTCCCTTACCCATAATGCCCCTGACCATACAACACCTCAGATCTAGTTTGCCTCTCTTCAAGATGGTCAGGATTACGACTTCTCAAGCTCCACTGGTGTTGTGAGTGATATTCTCTTCTTAAATCAGAATATTTTTCTTCCTTTCTACTCTATTTGACTTTATTTGTTTACATTTGTATACCGGGATAGTTTTTCTGGGTATAAGCCCGTTTTCAGTGGCGTCCCGGGGAGAAAAGGTCCATAAATACAGTATGCATTGATATACAGAAAATAAAATGCATTAACAAAATAAGAGAAATACAAATTTACATTGGCTTTGAAAACATAAACATTAAGATCACAGAATAGTATCATAAGCATTGTTTACAGAATTTAGAAGATTATTGCATTTCTTTTTTGTCTGTTAGGTATATAAATTTATATTAGTGAGGTTAGTATAGACAAAGAAAGCGAAAAAGCAAATAGAAGAGAGGGAAAAAAAAGGATTCTGATAAAGTTAGCAAGAGGTCATAAAAGGCTTCTAATCTGGGGGGATAATTAACCTGGATTGATACAGGGACATCCATTTACTGTATAGGTGGTCTTTTAACTGTTTCTTGAATTGAATAGGGTTAGTAGTGTTTAAAATATGTTAGGGAATTGTGTTCCAGGTTTTGGAAATATGATGGCAGTAAAGAGAATCCCCAGCCTTGTTATTACTTTTAAAGACTTGTAGAAGTGTTTTGTATGTAGAACAAAGTTGCCGAGTACTAGCATATGGCTGGAGTAATTGTTGCAAGGCTGGGGTTCTGTCAGGCCGATAAACTAAGCGGTGGGTCAAAATAAGTTGGGTATAGGTAAGATATCGAGGGACCTCTATCCATTTTAATTGTCGTAGGGAGGAGCAATGATGTGACCTATGTGGGGAATTTGTAGCAAGCTAGGTAAGTATGGGGGAAGTGTAAAGTAGAGTGGTTAGGAGGTGAGTTCTAGCTATGTCTAATCTGGCTTGGTTTGTCAGAAATGGCTTAATGTGTTAGAGAGAGAGCCACATTTGATGTGAGTCTTTTTAATAGTTTCAGATAGATGAGTATCAAATTTTAGTTTGTTGTTAATAGTTACACCTAGTAGTCTGGTAATAATTGTTTTGTTTGAGGAATATATATGAAAAGAGGTTGGGGGTATGGTAGATTTGTTTGGAGAAATAGCATAAGCTTGGTCTTGTCTGGGTTTAGTATAAGGTTAGTTTTGTTAAGCCAACATTCAACTTCCAAGAAAGATTGTTGTGTGATGTCCTGTAGTTGTGTGAGACAGGATGCATTACATAAGATGGTAGAGTCCTCTGCATATTGGCTAACTGAGGCAAGTGGAGTGGATTTATGCAGTTGGTTAGTGAATATATTAAAAACCAGGGGGCCTAATACAGAACCTTGTGAGACACCAATGTTAACAGGGAGTAAAGATGATAGCTCCTGATTCCACCCAACAGCTTGTTTTCGTTTAGTCAGATAGTTATGGAACCATGCTAGGATGGAGTGACTAAGGTTTAGGGTGGCCAGTTCTGACAGTAGATTTTCTTGAGAAACTGTGTCAAAGGCTTTAGAAAGGTCTAGAAAGATGGCAGAGACAAGTTTGTTTTGATTTCTGTGGTGTTTACAATGTTGATAAACTGAGGAGAGCGGTACTATGATGGGGGCGAAAACCATGTTGTGTATGAGAGAGGAGGTTGTCGGATAATAGATTTTAAAGTTGGGCATGGATACATTTTAGAGAGGGAAGAAAGTATGGCGATAGGTCTGTAGTTAGTAAGTTCTGTGGATTTACCTCCTTTATGCGGAGGAGTGATAATAAGAGATTTTATAGAGTAGAGGGACAGTTTTCAGTGATAGAGCGATTGTTGAGGATGGATGTAGGGTATGCAATGGCATCTCCAGCAATTTTTAGGAATTCTGAGTGGAGATTGTCTGCAGCTAGGCTAGTAGGTCTCAGTGTTTTAAGGAATTGTTTTTACAGTATAAGTTGGAACAGTTGTAAAGGAGACGGTATTTTCAGTATAGCTATTAATGGCTGGGATTTTGAGAGAGATATTACTGTTACATTTGATGAGAGAATGTGTTGAGTTTATATATATATATATATATATATACACACACATATATATATATATATATATATATATATATATATATATATATATATATATACATATACACACACACACACACACACACACACACACACACACACACACACACACACACACACAACCTCTACGCATATTTTTCCAAAAACATTTGGTAATTCTCTAGTTTCTCTTTCACTGTAAATGTCAGGTATATTTCTTAACTATCATTGCTGGTAGTTTTTCCTTCTTTTCTTTCCTAAATAAAAAAAGTCTGTTTTTGTTTTGTGTTTTAATTTAGTTCCATTATGGCTGGTAAACCAGCTGGATTCAAAAAATGCACTTCCCGTGGGTATAAGATCCCTAATTCTGATGCCCACAGGGACTGTGTTTATTGTTTAGGCCCATCACATCTGGAATATCCATGTGCTATTTGTGCAGCCTTCAATCAAAGGGCTATTAGTGATGGGAGGAAAAAAATATTTTAAAAGGTCTTCTCCCACTTCAGCTTCCTCCACAGGTACTTCTTTAGGGGCTCAAACCCCAACATAAAACCCAAGGAGTCCAGGGAGCACCACAAGCACTGTCCTGCCCAGACCCCTCCACAGACTTCATCTTCAGAACCTCCCAAAAAGGTTCCAAACCTTTCGGATCTGAAGGCTTCAGATCCAAAACAGTCTACCTCTATATTGCCTCAGATCCACATTCCCAGATTTTCCCCAAAACAGGTGTCCCCAAGGTTAAGGTCCCCTTTATACAGGAATTTCCCATAGAGTCCTCTAGGCCACCCTCTACATCCTCTTCTGTTAAGTCCTCTCATAGCGTCACTGAAGTGGAGATGGATAGGTTGATGAGGAAATTCCTCAGGACACAGATCCAGATAGGAGTACTGCCAGCTCTGCCCCCCACCAGATCCATGAGCCACCAATCTGCTTTTCTCCACGTTGTTACTCCTTATCCAATCTGACCACCTGTTTTGGAATCCATGGATCTTAAGGCCTCGGGAGCTGACACATTGGATCTGACAGTTCTTCCTACTTCAACTTCAACTACCTCTCTGTCCCATTTGACTCTGATGCTGTTGGAGCATGATGGCTCACAAAGCCGAAGCATTGGCTTCAGGGCCGAGGGGTTGACTTTGACTCGGAAGTTTTTTGCAGCCATCACTTCCCCTCGAAACCTCGGCACTTGATAGCTAGGCTCTGACTCCCCCCTCGGAGCAAGGGATTGGTGAGACTCAGAGGTTGTCAGCTCCAAGAGTTTTGGCTTTGGAAGAATTGTCCTTGTTCTCGCCTGGTCCCTCTGCCTTAGAGGTGGTGTAGAGGGTTTTCTCCCAGCCAAGAATAACATCAACTCTCCTATCATCGGATCCATATCCTGCTTCTTCTCTGGATCCTGTGACTGAGCCTTCACATCCTCCACCTCAGGGAGAGCCAGCCCAGAAGCAGTTCCAAACAGTTCCACCTATGGAGCTCCCCGTCTCTTCTGATACCTCCCAGGAACATCCCACTAAGGAGGTTATTTGTAAGAGAACATGCAAGAGGAGGCACCTGGATTCTCCCTCAGGAATCCCTCACAGAAGATACTGACTTCTGTGAGGTTAATCTCGCATGCCACGGAGGGTACCTTAAGGGTGGCCATTTCAGACATAGGCATACAGAGACATGCCTGGATGTGGTTATTTGACTTTGTGGAACCTTTCAATGCATACTTCATCAATGCTGTCTTTAATAGCTCATCAATCATTGTTTGGCCCAACAGTGAAAGGGACTCTCTTCCTGAGTGAACAGGATGGAAAGACCTTGTCTGCCATTAAAATTCACTTTTCTACCCCGCAGAGACCCTTTTCTAGGAGCCAGTGTGGTGATAAGAAAATGTAGTTCAAGAAGTTTCAAGGTCCTTTCCAGGAGTTACACGTAGAATTCTCCCCCAGAGACAGAGGGGAAACAGTTTATAATGGTAGATGCCATCCTCATGGCACAGGGTGTCCACAGAATTAAGAATCTTGAGTTTCTTTCTCGACAGTTCCTTCTAGGGATTCTGAAAGGTTGCTTGACTGTCCCACTCTGGAGGGAGTTTGGGAGAGCTTATCCTTGCACCATAATGCCTGGCTAGCCTTCAAATGACCGTTGGGTGCAAAAGATAATGTCCAGTGAATATTTCATCCCCTTTTTACAAATTCCAGTAAAACCAAAGAAAATTCTCCCAGATGTTCCACCCAGAGGGAGCTAGTAACTCAAGAAATTGCAAAGCTGCTAGACAAAAGTGTCATCCAGGAGATCCCACCAGACAAAACAGGATCCAGAATTTACTCAAGATTCTTTTAGGGCCAAAAAAAAAAAAGGGACCTGAGGCCAATTCTGGATCTAACTTACCTGAACCAATTCATAAAGAACAAATTCTGGATGGTTATGATACAGTCCATTCTACCTTTTCTTCAGAAGGAGGCTGGATGTGCTCAATCGACCTTCAAGATGCATGCTATCACATCAAAATGAAAAGACACTTGTCAAGATATCTGTTTCCGGCTGAGAGCCAGTCATTACCAGTTCAGAGTCCTGCCCTTTGGTCTCACCACAGCCCCCAGTGATGTTCACCAAATGTATGGCAGTGATAGAAACTCACCTGAGACTGCTCAGATTCAGAGTGTTTCCCTGTTTAGATGACTAGCTTCTGACATCACCAACCAGGCATTAACTAATACAAGCCAGAGATTACCTGCTTCACCTTGTAACTGCACTGGGAATCACCATCAATATGCAAAAATTTCATCTACAGCCAGTTCAACTGATAGATTTCATAGGGGCCCATTTGAACACAGTCAGTTGTCTAGCTTTCTTGCCTCAGAACAGAATTCTTACATTGAGAACACGTGTCAGGCAGGCTCTTGCCATTCAAACATCTCAAGCACGCGTGATCCTCAAAGTATTAGGTTCGATGGCTGCCATTATAATTTTGATTCCCACAGCTCATTTACACATGAGAATTCTCCAAAGGACTCTAGTGGTGGAGTGGTCCTTTCATCACTATCCCTTGAGTCATCCCATAAAATTGTCTCAAGTGTGCAGAAATTCTCTTCTTTGGTGGGTCCACTCTGAAGAAATCAAGAAAGGGCGTCCATTTTATACCTCCTCCCCCAGTTCCATGTTAACAATGGACACCTCCCAGTTAGGGTGGAGGGGCATTTCTTGGGGTGGACAGTCCAAGGCACGCGGTTGATACAAGAGACCAATTTGCATATCAGTGTCCTAGAGTTGAGAGCGGTGCTTCTAGTGTTGCAAGCCTTTCAGAGTTTTCTCCCTCAAGGGACTATTGCAATACAAACAGACAACATGTCAGTAGTCTGGTACATCAACAAACAGAGAGGAACCAGATCCTACCCCCTTTGTCCAGAAGCAATGAAGGTTTGGAAGTGGGTGATCACTTCCATCCTTTTCCTAGTAGCAATGTACATGCCAGGGGAGTCCAACCTTCTAGCAGACAGACTCAGCAGGACCATCCTCATGCCTCATGAGTGGTCTCTCAATCAGTGGCAAACATGATCTTCCACAAGTGGGGTCAGCCTTGCTGCCACCTTTTTGAATCCCCCTCCACCAACAAATGCAGCAGGTTCTTTGTCCTGATCCCTCCCCGGGACAGTCACCGATAGATGCTGTAGTTCATATTTGGCCCTCCAGTCTCCTTTCCACTTATCCCCTCCTACCCCACATCCCTGAGTTTCTTCAGAAAGCACAACGGTTAAAGAGTAGAGTGATCTCATTGCCTCCTTTTGGCCTCGAAAGGTGTGGCTCCCCTTCCTTTGGTCTCGCCTACTACGTCGTCCATGGATGCTGGATCCAAGTCCAGACATCCTATTTCATCCATCAGGACAGATTCACCGAGATCTTGTAGCCCTCACACTGATGGCATGGTTTCTCCAATTCTGATGATGGCTAGACATTCCAGTCTTTTTCTTCCAGTTTGAAAATTTTTGGTATCTTCCATTAAGCTTCTACTAGAAAAATCCACAAGAGTAAATGGAAAAAGATTCACTTTTTGGGCTCAACAGAAACAAATAGATCCCTTCACTGCTCCAATCGCAGCAGTGCTAGACTTCCTTCACTGCTCCAATTTCAGCAGTGCTAGACTTCCTTGCTTCAATATTCCAAGCTGGAACAAGTTTCTCTACTATTATAGTTCAATTGGCAGCCATCTCCAACTACCACATAGGGGATAATGCTTTGCCTCTAGCATTATCTAAATTGTGTAAAGCATTTCATAGGGGTACCTTATTACTTAGACCTTCTGTTAAGGACCCCACCCCACCTTGGGATCTCACCATGGTTGTACAAGACTTAGTACATTTCCCTATTGAGCCATCCTCCAAGGTAGATCTCAAATTTCCTTCTTGGAAAACTGTTATTTTGGTAGCTGTAACCTCTGTAACACTATCTTTCCAAACCACCGTATTTGATTTTTCACAAATATAGAGTTACCTTAAGCACAAATCTTTCTTTTTCACCAAAAGTTTCCTCTGAAAATAATATCAATCAGATCAGTTTACTAGCTTTCTTTCCTAAATTTGAGAATAAAGGAGAATATACCCTTTGTTTTCACAATGTACATAGACAGATTCATTTTTATCTGGACAGAACAAAACCATTCAGAAAATCTGATCAACTATTTGTTTCCTTTTCTAAATTAATAATGGGTAGGCCGGTCTGTAAGACTACCCTGGCCAAATGGACAGATTGCATTTCCTATATCCATTCTTCAAAAGGTATTGCACTATCTAGACAATTGAAGGCACATTCGACCAGGTCGGTGTCTACTTCAGCAGCTTTCTGGTCTACAGCCTCTATTGATGATATTTGCATAGCTACTTCTTGGTCAAATACTCATACCTTTATTGTGCATTGTAAATTAGATATCATTTCCAGGAGCGGAGCTGATTTGGTTCTGCTGTGCTCCAGAAAATCCTTCCATGAGGCCCACCTCAAGGTTTCTGTAGCTGAGGACTTACCTTACCCCATCCCTCTCTTTGGGAGAGAACTAACAGAAGTGTTGTTAGGAACCATAGTTCCTGTTTCGGATCCTGATCTTTCAGCTACTGCTTTCCTGTCTTAGCATTATTATTATATTATATGCATATAATGTATATAACAGCAGCAAACCTGATCTGAGTTGTATTAGTGGTCAGGGGCCTTCTGCGTAAGAGAGGAGCTAAAGATTCAGATCCTAGAATCTTTAGAAAGTGGCGGAGTCAGATCCGAGGGTCAGATCTGAACCCATTGGTTTAGGAAGAATGAAAACAGACAACACAGATGGAACATTATAGTGAGTACATCATTTCTTTTCTTGAGAGGTGATGACATACCATATATTAAGTACAGGAAAGATCATTTGTGTACTGATTCTATCTATACATCAGGTACTAGGGTCCATATTCCAGTACTAATACTAAATCCATGTTCCTGAGGTGCCATGCTTTGGGAAAGATCATTTGTGTACTGATTCTATCTATACATCAGGTACTAGGATCCATATTCCAGTACTAATACTAAATCCATGTTCCTGAGGTACCATGCTTTGGGAAAAATGTTCAAGTGAACTGTTATCTTCCTGGGATGGTGGAGAGTTCTGATGTATATTTAACCTAAAAAAAGCCTTTGTAATTATAATTTTTTTATAATAACTGAACAGGGGGATAATTATCACCAAATACTGTTTCACTGACTGCCTTCCACTAATGGTAAAATTTAGAGCTATGCACGATTTTTCTTTTAGAGCATCACAACAATATTTTTATGTCAGCCATCGTCAGACAGCACAATAACACTTCTGACAACACTCATTAACTTGTGATAACTGTAGTTATGCTTACCAAGGAATCATACCAGTAAACTGTTTTTCAGAGCTCTTTTCATTTTTTTTGCACAATTACAGAGGTAAAACAATATAAGCTACCTTTGCAGATACTACATAGGAACATGCAGAGAAGAGTTATGCGGGACACATCCAGTGTGTGGCTTCTACTCTGTAATTCAAAGTGGGATTTTAACACCCAGAAAACATTACCAGACTGACCTTCTGGTGTGAGACGTGCTAAAAATCATCTGAGGAGATGGGACTTCTGACTATCACACTTTTTGGCAGCTTGTGTACATGGTTACTACTAGCATTTCTGTAATGGAGAGTTATACTTCTGTAGTTCTGTGTACATCAGATCTGGGTTACAAATTGAAAATAATTTCTGACGTAACTTTTGAAAATTTGTCAGGATGCTGAAAATTAACACAGACACTGAATGTGTGTCTAGCCTTTATTCTGACTGCTGTTAGAAAGAAGTGTACCTACCCTATGACATGCAAATATATGTTGCTCGACACGGGTATATTTAAAGATGTATGTACTGTACACCACAAAGAATTCCAGTGACTAGTCCACCTACCGGTCTCTGTCCTCTTTCCTTTTTGATACTGTTTCTTTTCCACTTACCTAGTACTTTCTTGAGTTACTGACTCCCATGTGTAATATTTTGCATATATTACAAAACAGAATACTGTGTTAATTTGTAAAATTTAAGTGACATGAAGAATATGATTAAATTGTTTTTTTTTTTTCTCTTTTACACATTTGCAGCTACATGTTGAATTCTGTAAGCTGTACATCAAATGACGTACACATTCTTGTTTTCTAAGGTTCAGATGCTGAGCAGCAGAAAGTTGAACCCCACCACACAGCCGTTCTAAGTGATGGGGAAATGGTTCAAGTTGAAAATAAGGTAAGGCTTGCTTCCATAAATTTATTTGCAATCTGCTACATACATGAAACATATTGTTTACCTGTTGACCTTTACTGTGCTGTTTTATTTATAGTAGCAGTAATTCCATATATGCGATTACAGGCTATTAGGTTTTAGTTCAGGGAAAATTAAAACTGCATCACAGTTTTTGAGTTCCTGCCATCTTCACAACTTTCTGTCTCTTAGGGTCTATGCTACGGCACTTTCTAGTTGTCTCTTCTGAATATAGCATTCTTAAAATTACAACTTATTATTTAGAAAAAAATAAGCTGCAATGATGACAGCACATCCAGGTTAATGCAAGAAACTTATAAAAATTACGGCAACCACAAAGTGCAGTCCAATCCACAAAAAGCAACGTTAAAACTGAAAACTGAAACTGAACCATTCAAGTTAACAAATACTGTGTATTTATTGAAATAGAACCACGACTAAGCGCTTTCGCCAGCAATCTGGCTTCCTCAGAGTCGTTTACCTTAAATTCAAGTGCTCTTTATATATTAAACACTCAATGCAAGAAACTGACCTGCCTCTGTGTCATAGAAGAGATAGAGCTCTGACTGTGACCTGAGTTCAGATAGTATCTTAGGTGCCAGAAGGGCCAGGCATGGAAGGATTGAAGTGAGTGGCCCACACCGGCTCATATATCTGTGGGAGGGAGTGGTGGTTCTGGTTGGCAGATCATTACCAAGAGAAGACTTACAAAGCAGCAAACATGGTCAGGACCAGGGAGATGGACTTCCCCCCGTTAGCAGCAGCATGTGTGTGGAAGTGTATAAATGCCAAGGAAAGGTATACTGGACCCCAGTGAAATAAAGTGGTCATGGTAACCACTAGGGGGGAAGGATAGGCCTTAAACTGACAAATCACAGACAGCTGCCTAGAAATTGGCCTCTGCAATTGATTGTCACCCCACTGTAAAGGAAAGAGGCAAGAAGGGCTGTTGCCTTGTGAGCAAAGTATGAGCCAGTAGATCTCAAAGAGGCTTAATAGCTGGCAAGCATTAGAGGGCAATGCAAAGTAACACACTACATTATTATATCTTCTCCAGGGCCGGTACTAGCATTTTGGGGGCCCCCAGCAAGTTTCAAGTAGGGGGCCCTACTCCTGAGAATATAAAGTGTGACCACATTGCTGTCACACCCTCCCCTTCCCTGCCAAGCTCATCCAGCACCTTTTTAACAACCACTATAGTGTCACTACATTCAGATCATTAAGAATTGATGTACCAAGGTACACACTGGCATTTAGTACTAATGTTACATTATGACAAACCCCCTGTACCACAACAAGGTAGCCACTCACAGGTGCACGCACACACACACACACACACACAAACACACACACACACAAACACACACACACACACACACACACACACACACACACGCACAACACACAGTGACTGGCATTTAGTACCAATGTTACATTATGACAAACCCCTGTACCACAGCAAGGTAGCCACTCACAGGTGCATACACACACTAACTGCAGACTCCTCAACTGCCCAGATTTTCACAGAATGTCCAGATGTGACTCATTTTTGGTCTGTTCCTCAAAATGTGTAGTTTTCTTGATTTTTTGCCGCAAATCATTGATGATTGAATTCACCAAATGACAGGCATTTGAGTTTAACTTCATATCCTTCAGAAAATGCATAACACCTTTTATTGTAGCAACTTTTTAAGTTTGTAATAACAATATTTAATGTTTGTCCTGATCTTTGGGGCTGTAGCCCCATTATCTGTGGCTTTGTCCAGATTTTTTGTGCCATAAGATTAAGAGCTATGACTGGCATTTAGTAGCAATGCTGTTATATTACGACAAGCCTCTGTGCCACATCAAGGAAGCCAGCCCCACAGAGGTACACAAAGACAAAGACACCCACACTGACTCCCACACAAAGACACCCACACTGACTGGCATGTAGTAGCAATGTTTTTACATTATGACAAGCCTCTGTATCTCATCAAGGTAGCCAGTCCCACAGAGGTACACAAAGACAAAGACACCCACACTGACTCCCACACACAGCACAGACAAGACAAAGACAGCAATACAGGAAGGCTGAACAGAGACACCCACACAGACTCCCTCACCTAGGACAGAAGCACACCAAGACAGACTCTTGCACACAGGACAGACACCCACACATGGTAAAGAGAGCACTACAGCAAGACTAAACATTAACACCCGCACAAACTCAGACACACAGGACAGAGGCAGCCACCCCCACAGTACAGAGACAACTCCAGGACAAAACTATTGCAAGACTGAACTGAAACCCACACAAAACTAAGGCTGCACTACCACAAAACAGAAATGAGATACCACTCCCAAACACAAGACGATGACAGCAGTATGGTAAGACTGAAACAAGCAGCATTAGATAAACTGACCCCATCACACAAGACAGTTACTGATATGCAGAACAGTCACACTGCAGAGGTATACAATACAGCTATGGGACACACATAGAAAAGACTACAGATGCACAAGACATACAAGGGGAAGGATTACAGAGCCTGAGGCTGACCGACTCAAACCCAAGCAAACCCAAGAGAAAGCCATGGGGATTACTGACCCTGAGGCCGATGACTCAAACCCAAACACAGAAGAGAGCACTATGGGGATTACTGAGCCTGAGGCAGACAGAGTCAAACCCAAAGAGACACAAAAGAGACATGGGGATTACTGAGCCTGAGGTAAACAGACTCAAACCCAAAGAAACACACAAGAGAGAGCCATGGGGATTACTGAGCCTGAGGCAGACTTAAACCCACACACAAGAGAGCAATGGGGATTACTGAGTCTAATAACAACAGACTCAAACCCGGAGAGAAATAGATGAAGTCAAGACCACCAGGGTGTCATTTGTCTTCAATGTGCAGTTAGCTCCTCAGCTTTTCTCATTGCTGCCACTTTCATCTGTTCTTCCTGTGCTTCTGTCCTAGCCCCAACTGTCCTAGCCTCACGACGAGTCCTGCTGTTCCCAACTGTCCTGGCCTCATGACAAAATCTGCCGCTCCTAGCTGCCTTTGCCTAACATCCTGCTAATTTCATCCTCATTGTAACTACTTGGTCCTACCTGCCGGAGTATACAAAAAAATCAGTGACTACACAGCATACTATACAAGCCTCGCTAAGGTGCCACCTGAAATTTACTGCCTTACAGCATTTTAAAAGATTACTGGAAAGGAAATATGAGTATATACATAGAGTTTTACTGGGATCTTATGAATTTTCTTCCGGTCAAAGTCTTCAATGAGGCTGCCGTGTGATACACTTTGTCCCACTTCCATGCTTAATTGAGAGCACAGCTATGCCTGAAAGTCTCTCCTGACTAATTGACAGATGTAGGTATGTCTTTAGGACTTTCACTTTAGAAAAGCTGCATTCTACAATAGTCACTGTAACAGGTGCAGTCAAATAAATGTGCAATGAAACATAAGTATTTATATATATGTCTTGCAAGCGGTTGCAAATGAGGAAATTTAACACAGTCAGTGGTGATGATTCATTATCAATCATTCAAGAAAGGCTTTTCAGTTTGTGTCCAAGGTCGGAGTCATCAGTGCCACGGTGGCCACTTATCCTGTCAGTCAGTTGTTCTTTCAGAGCCTTGCAGTGTTGGAGCAATGTGTCTTCTGCAACATCATTCAAGGCTTTAATATTTGATAAAAATCCAAAGGTCTTATCAAACTCTGAAAGCTGCTTAAATTGGTCAGTAAATGATTTTAATTGTTGTGTGTAGCAGCACATTGAGAAATCTTCACGTAGTTTTAGCATTGGACCCTCTACAGCCTCGTCTTCTCCTTCATAGTCAAAGAAGTGCTTTACTTTCCTTTGCCTCTTTTCTTGAAATGCGGTGCCAACATCCAGTTCTTCTGCTATCTCGGAGGCTTCACCCGTGGCATGCTGAAATCCTGTCTCTGTAATTCTTCAGCAGGTCCATAGTTGATGCCAGCACTTTGACACATTAGAATTATCAACCAATGGACTCTGCAGAACTTTGTTTGCATGATTTAACTCTGTCAGCACATCATACCAAACCACTAAACATACAATGAATTGGTATGACATAAGTTCCGAGCACAGTCCCCTTGCTTGTTAACATGCTGCAGCATCACTTGTACATGCAGCTTCACTTATCTCCTGTAATGCTTCACAACTTCCTTCAACTGAAATTTTACTGCCTTGACAGAGTCTATCCTCCATTCCTAGTGAGTCTCCGACAGTGGCTTCACAGTGACGTTTATGTGCCATTTCAGGATCTGCCATCAGCTTGTTGATGTTGAACAGAATATGTAAATGTTTTGCAGACATCAAAAGAACGACATTGTTTGAGGTGATGAATGTGCTCCATCACTAACTGTAAGATTTAAATTATGGCAGGCACATGGCACATAAATAGCCCTTGAATTCATCTGTTTTATGCGGGCCTGCACTCCAGCTCATTTCCCCTTCAAGTTGCTGCCATTGTCGTATCCTTGTCCTCGACAGTCATTAATGTCCAGTTGATGACTTTTGCAGAGACTGAATAAGTGCTTCTGTAAGCCCTCCCCTAGTTGTATCACTAATAGGCACAAATCCTAGAAAGTGTTCCTCAACTGTGGCTGCAGTCCTTGAAATGTTCACATACCTAACTACTACAGTCATTTGTTTTTGATTGCTGATGTCTGGCTTGCAATCAAAAATCACAAAAAAGTACCTTGCGTCCTTCACCTTCCCTGCAATGGTCCTTAAAATAGCATTTACAATCAGCTGGATAATTTCATTCTGTATGTTCTTCCCAAGATAGTGATCTTTTACTTCTTTATTCCTAATATGATGCAAATGTTGAGCCAGAACAGAATCAAACTGAGACAGAACTTGCACTGGTCCTAAGAAATTGCCATTGCCATAGGTGTACAGAGCATCACTCGTACCAGGGAATGCCATGCTCCATTCTGCCAAGAATTGGACAATAGCTATAATGCATTCTAACACACCACACCAGTGAGTTACCTCTTTCTACCACTGCTTGTCTCTTATCATCCATTGTCTGCCTATTCTGTACTCTATTGTCCAGTTCCTTCCACTTCAGCATGCATGCTGTGTACTCGGTCATGGCTGTGTAAAGCTCTGGACATCCTCTCCATGCCCTGTAATCACCTGACCTGAGAAGATAGTTAGAATGTCCAAATAATTTGCATGCAAATCAAAACAGTGCACCTTTTGAGACTGAATATGCCAACCAAGTGCATTTTGTGTGCTCCCCATTAAGCAGCACATGGAAATAGTTCTCCAATATGTTGTGGATATAAAAAGTGTACACACCCTTGTTAAAATGCCAGGTTTTTCTGATATAAAAAATGAGACCACAATAAATCATTTCAAAACTTTCCCACCTTTAATGTGACCTATAACCTGTACAATTCAATTGAAAAGCAAACAAATCTGTTAGGAGAAAAATATAAAAAATAAAAAACATACAATAAGTTGGTCTCCCCAAACATGTGTAGAGGCCCCAAAAGGCATAAAATATTGCTATTGCCAGCTGTCAGGAACAGACAACTAAAGTCTGAAAGAAAAAATGGTTAAAAGGAAAGTCACAGGTTTTAAGGGGAACACACAAAACTATGAGGGAAGAAAAAGGTTATGGAGCAAAAAAGGCATTTTCAAAAACTATTCCTACTTCTATCACAAAACAGACAAAATTCAGGAATGCAGTGTCAATGACAGGCACTGCATGACGTGTGCAGCATTTTCATACACCTGTCCACTACCTCTCAATCTCTTGGCACACTTAAACAGACCAAAATCATTAGTCGAACAAAGGAGTAAAATCATGGACTTGCTAGAAAACCTCATTTGTGAGGGACGTAGAAGTGCCAATCAAACATTGAGAGACAGACATCCCCACAACCCCCCCCCCCAGCAAAAGAATTGTAGACAAAAGCATAAAGCCAGGCAATGTACCATGCATTACATGGACATTATGAAATATAAAGCCCATTTTTGCTAGTAGCTTCAGCCCACAGCATTGTACTATGTAATCATTTTGTGAGCGAGAGCAGGCTAAAATTCAGGCAAACATTCTAACATTCGCCCAGCATCTACCCCCAACCTCATCACAATTCCAATAGGCAAAACCAAAAATTGCAGAGAAAATGCATACGAACAGTTTCAAACATTGCTATGAGAACCTTAAAAATACTGGAATAGCAGGGTTTGCATTAGCATGCAGTAAAACACTACATTCTGCAGAATTCTCACCCCCCCCCCCCCCCCCCACATGTATCAACAAAATAATGCTGTATGAAGTAAACAAACTGAAAAAATGAGACCAAGGCATAATTAGGGATTTAAAACAATGTACTTAACTAGAACAGATTTTGCAGGAGCATACATTGCAGGAACCTACATTTTTTGATGAAGAACAGAATAAAATTACCAGGCAAACATTCAAACATTGTGCAACATTGTTGCATTCTAGCAGCCCTACCCCTCTCCTAACCTATCAATGTAACAATTCTAGGCAAGCCAAACACAGAATATAGGCATAACAAGGGAGTTTTAAACATTGCCATAAGCCTGGATGAAACAAAACGACCACAAGACAAGGGCTTTACAGTAGAGATTTAAAATACTGGGTTTACAAACTAATAAAGATGATATAATAAGATTTTGTAGCAGCATGTGTTGTATGATCCCACATTTTTGTGGAAGAAAAAAACAAAAACAACATCTGGACATTGTGCACATTCTCGCAGGCCCCATCAACCTCCTAACCTTTCAGCATAATTCAAACAGCCGAAAATAACTGCAGAACAAGGTGCAACATCAGGGATAGTTTAAAACATTACTATAAGCTTAGAAAGCAGAACGTTTGCATTAGCCTTTATTAAGACATCAGTACATTTTTCAGAATTCTCACCCCCACCCCCCCACCCACCCCAAGTCTCAGCACAATAATTCTGGATGAAGTGAAAACAAAATAAAGACAAAGGAGCAGCATTAACAATGTGCTTATATAGTACATGACCCCACATTAAAAAAAATTCCAGGCAAACATTGGAACACTGCAACATTCTCATAGGCCCTAACCACACTCCCAACCTTTCAACACAATAACTACAGACAATGCAAAAAATTAAAGTCATTGCAGCAGTGAGTTAAACATTGCCAGTATACACAATACTAGCGTAACAGGGTTTGTATTAGTATGCATTCAAACATTTATACCTTCTGCAACATTCTCACAGCGAGTAACCACCCTCCCAACATTAAACATTTTAAACAATGTACTTATGAATTAAAAATGGTAGAACACTTTGCAGTAGTATGCATTGTCTGAACCCATATTTTTGATGAGGAACAGACCGAAAATACTGTGTAAACATGTAACTGTGCATTAGCATGTATTACCACATCAGTACATTCTGTAGAATGCTCACAGCACCTAACCTCTAATGAATCAGCACAAATCTGGATGAAGTGGTAAAAAACAAGACAAAAGCGTGACAGTAACAACATGCTTATACATTGCATGACTTGAGCTTAACAAAAAAAAATATATAAGGCAAACACTTGAGCACTGTGCAATATTCTCACAGCCCCTAACCACGCTGCCAAACTTCAACACAATTATGGACAAAGCAAAAAATTATCACAGAGCAAAGCATCAGGGATAATTATAAATGTTACTGGTATACACAGTACTAGCATAACATGGTTTGCATTAATGTACATGCAAACATCTATACATTCTGCTACATTCTCACAGCCAATAAGCCCCCCCCCCCCCAGCACTATTCTGGACAAAGGAAAAAGCTATAGAACAAAGTTGTAGCATCAAGGATAGTTGTAAACCTTGCTGGTATAAACAAATACTGGCATAACAGGGTTTGTATCTGTACACATTAAAACATGTGTACCATTTATAGCAGACGTGTCCAACCCGTGGGCCGCATGCAGCCCTCAGAGCTCTTCTATGTGGTCCATGACCTTTAACTGCAACTTCAGTGTAAAAAAACTTTTTTCATTTGGATTTCATGCCAGTGACCTCTAACTGCAAAATGCGCATGTGCCAAAACACCCTTCCCGTTTTCACGCTTAAGAATCAGTGTGTGTTCCTGCTGAAGAGGATACGGATGCCAAATGAGAGCGCCAGCTGCTTTCCTTCTTCTTTCAGCTTTTCCCGGTTAGGGGTTGCCACAGCAGATCATCCATCTGCTCATGATTGGCAGTGGAGTTTTACAGTGTCGAGTCGCCAGCCCAGCACCCCACCTTCCACAGAAGGCACACACATGTACACACTCACACCTAGGCCCAATTTAGACAGTCCAATCCACCTACTGCATGTCTTTGGGATGTGGGAGGAAACCGGAGCACCCAGAGAAAACCCACGCAACCACAGGGAGGACATGCAGACTCCGCAAAGAAGGCACCCTAGCCGAGAATCAAACCGGAGAACCTCTTGCTGTGAGGCGACAACGCTAACCGCTGCACCACCGTGGCCGCCATCCTTACTGGACTAAAATAAATCGTTGTTAGCATCTGATTGTGCTGCAGACTAATAAACATATTTCATCTGTGTGCAGAGCATTTTTTTTGTAGTAGCGCTAGAGCTGCGGTTGGTTGCATGTTGTTAACAACTACGATTTTTGCAACTAGTTTAGCTGATGTATTATGAAGCCTGTGAGTCTGTAAGTAATTTAATCTGCAGCAAGTGATGGTGCCTTGATTAACTGAGTGGTTTAGATGTACATCTGTCCAGACCTGTCCAGCATTTTTGGGTGGGAGTGAGCTATTTGTACACTCCTCCTGATGACACTTGTTTCCTGTTCTGCACGTTCATTTCCTTTATTGTTGTTTCCATTGTAGAACACAAAATGTGCCTCACTTTATTTTTGTGTTATCATCATCATTATTCTTGGCCTTTGGTGTAAAAATGTGTGATTGTATATCTGTCTGGGGGTTAGGTCATTAAATAACCCCTAACACTACAGTTTTATTCCCAAAAGTGCATATCAGAACCCTGTGTATTCTCCTCTGTTTAAGTAAAAAGATGTCAGTACTTAGTTTCTCAGAAAGTGGTTGTTTGGGGGTTATTTCTAACTGTAGATATAAGAGGTTGTAACTCAGATATGGTATGCCAACACCAGTGGTGTGAAACCATATTACTTTTTGTGGGGAGTGGAACAGCATACAGTTTGTAGTTTTTAATCTCATATGGGAGGATTGGCATAACTTGACTGTTAGTATATCATTGCTGCTAGGGATTGTAATTAACCAGGATATGTTATTTGCACTCTTATGTCTCACTTTATTTCCTCCAGTGTGTGAAATGAATATTGAATAGAAGATAAAATCAATGACAGTCTCCCCAGTCTAATGGCCAGTAGGTTTTATGTCCCCACTGTTTCTGTGTGATGTATGAAAGTAGCTTGTTTTGATGGAGGAAAAGTGGAGAACTCTGTAGTTAAGATTTTTGCCACAATTCTAAAAGCAGAGATTCTTGATTAATTAGGTCCTCCACGAGCTTGCTTAGATAAACTTACTTCTCCAAGGTTCAAGACTATCTGAGTGTAAACAGAGTAGTAAGGAAGTGAAATACTGGCTACCCTTCAAACGGTTTAGCAGTGTGAAACAGAGGCAGACTGTGGGAACAGGTATGTATGCCCACGATATCCAAAACTTTATTTTTCTGTAAGAAGGTGCACCTTACATTGCTACATGAAAGCTA
Source organism: Protopterus annectens (assembly GCF_019279795.1). Classification (NCBI taxonomy): domain Eukaryota; kingdom Metazoa; phylum Chordata; order Ceratodontiformes; family Protopteridae; genus Protopterus; species Protopterus annectens. The sequence continues at coordinate 419,867,179 of NC_056736.1, forward strand.
AAACTAGTGGCATGCTGCTGGTTCCAGTTCAGGTACCAGTGTGGGTTTTACTGAAGTTTGTGGAGATTTTCTTATTTAGAAATACATTTAAAGTGTATTGGGACAAATCAGAAATATTAGATATGTAATTTTGCAGAATATAATATTGAATAGATAAACCCCAACAAATTAATTTGTGTGTAGACATCAGTTTAAAAAAAAACTTCTACCCTGAATATGTGGATATTTGTTCTGCCATTTTTGTAAAGGGAACATCATTTATTTTAATTAAAAGTTTTTAATGCAGTTAACATCATATCTAGGTGGACAGCAGTGATCTGATTTAATACTAGTGTGTGTGTGTGTGTCCCAGTTATGTATACCGTGTGGTTAGTGTTATTCAGGTTCAAACCCTGTACCTTAGGTACAAGGAAAAAGAGCTGGAATCCTATACCCATGCCACTTGTGATTCTAGGAGTTGAGTGAGGATTTTACAAGAGCTGAGAGCTTCAGGGGAAGAGAAGTTTAGTGCGGCTTATGCCAAGTCTGCTTACACTGTTAGTAGCACAACAGGTAAGTATACTTGCATTTGATGCAGAATGCTGTGGGTTCTACTCCCACAGTATGCAGATGGATCGCTGATACTGTACTAAAGGAAGTGGATGCTACAGTCCTGTGAATGCCTTCCTCTGGAGAGTTAACTAGTAACTATGAACCTGTTATCAGTTTGCCATCCATTCCCTACTGCAATACAAAAATAAACTAGTAATTTTTACCCCTAGGAAAACCACTCCATTTGATAAAAAACTTTTCACTATACAAGCCCAAGACAATACCACTATAGAAGTTGCCCCACACACTAAATTACTAGGCATTATTATAGATGAAAACCTTAACTTTGACCTACACATAAACAATAATATCAAAAAAAAAAACACACCAAAAGCTTTGTATGCTCTAAAGGCACCAACAATTTTTTAGCCTCTCTACTAGACAAACCCTTGCAACTACCTTTTTATTACCCTCTCTCCTTTATGCTGGCCCTCTCCTCACTAATATCTAAAATTCTACAAAATCCAAATTTGATATGTATTACAACAGAATAGCAAAATTTGCCACCAAGGCCAAATTCTCATCCCACCACTGTAAGTCACTGAAACAATTAGGGTGGTTGGAACTCCCCCCCACCATCTCTCATTCACCCAACTAACTACAGTGCACAAAATAATCTACAGACCCAGAGACTGTCCTGCTCTCTCAACTCTACTTGCCAAATACCATCCTAGCAGGCATCTAAGATCGGAAAATCATCTACTTCTAAAAGTAGATAAGCCCACCTTACCTGCTGGTCAACTCCTCTATTCCTTCACCATAGCCAAACTATGGAACTCACTTCCACCTTCTATAAGAAACACATGCAGCACCGACACCTTCAAACAAATACTGAAAAATCATCTCAACTCTTCCTGGCTATGTTCCTGTTCTATAACCTAACCTATTCACTCTCCTTATATGATTACTAAACACCTATGTCTTTTGCTACTAGTGGCTGATGATACTGTCTCCATATTTATTTTTTTATTTTTATCTTCACTTGTTGATGTTGTTGGTTCTTCTTTTGGCTTTTCCCGGTTAGGGGTCACCACAGCGGAACTCTGGTCCGCTAATGATTAGCAGTAGATTTTTTTACAGTGCCGAGGTGCCAGCCCAACGCCCAACCTTCAACAAAGGCATGCCCATTCACGCATGTCTTTCAAACACCACTCGACTGCAGGGAGGACATGCAGACTCCACACAGAAGGATCTCCAGCCGAGAATCGAATGGGAGAACCTCTTGCTGTGAGGCGACAACGCAACTGCTGCACCACCGCTTCACTTGTTGATACTGGTACAATAATACTGATTAATATATCTCTGTTTTTACCTTTCTGATTGAATTCTTTGAATTCTGCTTTAATGTATATTTTCTGTATATATTACTGTAATCAAATAAACTAGATTCCTGCTTTTATGTATATATTCTGTTTATGTTACTGTATTTACTATCTGTAACACTGTTTCTACTTCTGTACCAATTAAAGTTTATATTTTTTCTGTATCTGTGTTCTTGCTGGAGCTTTTCTCCACGGGCCTCCACTGAAAATGGGCTCTTTTAGGCCCAGTGGAGTTTTCTGGTGAACAAATGCAATAAATAAAAAAATAAAAATAAAATATTACTAGCTTATCATTTTTGTAATGTAACATAGGCAAATTATTCTTCAAGGGCAACAGGCACTTTATTTGTGGATGAAATGATGAAATATAAAGTTGTTTGCTGTTAGCAACCTCTTCCTTAGTTACATATCCCTTTAATGTGGAATTATTATGAATTTACTTAGAGATTTTACATATTTACTGATATTGGTGGATTGTAATGACAGCAGTTTGTGTGGCCTTTTATTTTCTGAAATTGGTAGTTTTGTCATTATTGGTTCATACATTTTGTTTCATTGCTTCTAGAAGACTGTTCAAAACTACAAATTTAAAACACATTCTAACAACAGGTGCTGTATTATACAAGGAATATAATTTAATACAATCAGTAAGGTGAATCAAAGAACACATACATACATGCATGTCCCTAAATATGTGTGCAAAGAGCCTGTGATTTGAAAACAACCCAAAGGTAAACGTAATCCTCTACTGGCCAGATGCATTTCTTTGAATGTGAGTTTTAATGCTGTTTTTTCCAGTTATGTTTCTTGACTGCAAAAAAAAAAATTAATGAAGCACAATGGCCTCCAGCCAGTGCCTCAATTTGCATGTTTTTCCTGTGTCTCTGTGATTACCCATCTGAGCAGACTGTGGTCTTGGATCCCTATTAGATCTATGAAAAGGCTAAAGATCGAACAGCCTGGTGATCGAAAATGCCGTTCTTTGAAATAAGTATTGGGGGGGGGGCTGTGCTCCCCCACCCCCCCACTAATTATATATACCAACTCCGAGACTGCACTACATTGAGGGAAAGGGCACATTTTCCAATTTTCACTGTACCACAGTCTTACAATACAGATTCCAAAGAACATCATTTTCGATCTCTAAGCCGTTCGATCTTTAGCCTTTTCCATCTAATAGGGACCCGTCGTCTTGTCCAAGTCCCTCACGACTGATTGCATGCTTAGAACATTTGTTATTAATGTGATAATTTGTGGGGATCACTCTTCCCAAAGAAGATGATGCATTTTTTGTCATTTAGCTTGAGGCCATGTTTCTGGCACCATTGGTTCATAGGTAGGTACTAGGCTATCAGCCCAAGGGCTTATGCAAGCCTAGCCAACAAGGTTCCATGGCTTACGCCACCCAAGAAAGTTATTTTCCTGTGCTACTGACGAGCAGAGACACAGAAGTGATCCCTGGGGTGTATTTTCTATTTCCCATCCACTCATCAAGATTTTTCTTGAAGAGTGCTAATATAGGTTCATAGGTAGGTACTAGGCTATCGGCCCAAGGGCCTATGCAAGCCTAGCCAACAAGCCTAGCCAACCAGTCATTTGTTTGGTTGAGAACCTCTTGTAGCTTATTCAGAATTGTTTTATCAAGTCAGTAATGTGAATTCTTTACTTTATGGTAAATTTGTTGGCTTATTTTTGTAGAAGGACTGCTAATGTTGACATTTTACATAGTTGGTCTGCTGGAGTGTTTTTTTCCCAGTGAGAATTGGTAGTGCTGTAGTGAATAACTAAAATGAAAGTGGTATTGTGTGCCAGTTTTTTTTCTTTGCAAGTGAATGAATTTCCTTGGGTAGCATGCTAAGCAAACAGTGTTTACCTTGATGGTGGGGCCGTGATTAGGTTCTACCCAGGGGCGGCTCGTGGCATCGGGCTGCTGGACTGCAGCCCCCTCAGCTAGACAGCTGAGTTGTTTATTTAGTTTTTTTATGTTAAAAAAAAAAAAATCTGATTTTGTACTGTTTTCCAGTCCACGACTCGAAATTACGCGCATGCTCATTGCTCGCTTCAAGCGCAACAGCGTTTTTTTTTTTTTTTTTTTAATTCTTGCTGGGTTGCTGCAATGTTTACATTGCAGCCCGGAGAAGCAAAGAAGGCATCATTCTGATGCCCAGAACTTCCCAGAAATCTATGCGGTTGACTCACAAACCGCATAGATATGGAAGGGGCTCGGACTGCGACGTCCGCAGGCACGTCATGACGTGTTTGCTGGGCAAATGCTGCTGATTGGTTGTCGCTCTCTTCCCGGGCTTTATGTGCTGGGAAAAGAGCGAGAATCATTCAGTCGGTTTTCGGCGTTGGAATTGGACCATTCTGATCTTTTTTTTACCTTGTGTAGTGTTTAAAACTTAAAACATTTTTTTTTTGGCTCAAGACAGTTTGAGTTTAGTTACAAGAAAATTATTTTATTAGACGACTAGTCTGTGGTGGATTTATTGCTGCTAGTGGTGGCGTGCGCTTCAATCAGTGGAATCATCAGGAATTAGCGACAACAGGTGAGTTAATTTTATGCTAAGGTTGTCTAAACAGCTATGCAGAGTAAGCTGAAGGTGGATGCATGCGTAGAGTCTGAGACCCACTTGTAACAAAAGCCTGGATGTTTTATTATCACCTACTTTACTATCTCACATAGATCAAATAACTTAATTTAGTGATTTTAAGTAATACACTTTAATATTTGCGATACGGTTATTATTTCCCTTTTGTAATAGAACATATGTTACCTTAGCTCCCAAGGGAAAGTATGGAAATAAACATAAAGTGATAGGTTCAGGCTGGATTTGCTTAGCTTTTAACTGGTGTGGGTAGATGGTTACTTCTGGCGCCACTAAGCTCATATACAACAGTCCCCAGCTGTAGGTGAACCTGAAAACACCTGCCACATTTTTTGAACCGGCGCAATCACCTGTTGTAAACTTAGATCTAATTGAAGTGTTTCTACGAATAGCGTTCCAGAGGGGATTGTGATTTTTTTTCTCTTCTGCTTGCTTTATTTGAAACTGGTTATGTCACCCTCGCTAGCTGAAGTGCTCGCTGGTGCTCAGTCTGCTCTGTCTCCCTCGTTTTGCCGCTTACCAGGCGTGACAAGAGAGAATGAATTTCACAGGGGATTCAGTGTACTGAAATCTGGAAAACATAAAATTTATTCAGTGTGGGTCAGAAAGGAGTCTTCAGAAGTCAATATGGTGAAACGTAATACTGAATAAATGCATTTTTCGTATTCCAGAATTCAAATAAAATAGTTGCTGCATCCAATTTTCTCACATAAATACTTTGCCAATGCAGTTTTGGACAAGTTTTTCACTGAAAGCTGTAATGATAGTTTTCGACAATAGCACAAGTTTTTTTTTTCAAATGTTACTTTGCAAAACTGTGTCTTTTGTTAAAACTGTTGTAACTGTCAAATGTACTTTGCTCTCCTTGAGCTGATGTCATGGCTGAACAGGTTTGGAGGACCAGTCCAACATGAATAAATCCAGATTTCTGTGCTGAATATACTTGTTGGTTAATGCTGTTAATCATTCCTTGAGTGTGTGTGTCTGCATGTGCACCTACATTTAGACATATAAGTTCATAGGTTCATAGGTTCATACTAGGCTATCTGCCCTAGGGCATTTATAAGCCTAGCCAGAGTGTGTGTGGCTTTCACCACCCCTTAGGATGAGAATACTATACCCATTAGTTTGCTGTGCCTCTGTCCAGCAGTGATACAGAGATGATTCCTGGGGTAAACCTACGATCTCCCATCCACTCGTCAAGATTTCTCTTGAACAGAGTCGGTGAGGGGCTCTGCCTCACATGGACTGGGATTCTCTTCCATAGTGTAGGGAGTCTCTGGGTGATGAATCTGTCCCTCCAGCACGTCCTATGTATATCCGTGTTGAGGTTTAAGTCTCTTGCTCTCGTGGCTCTGGTGGATTTGGATTTTTTGAGGTGGAGCATGTCCATTAATTCCGGGTTGGACATGGCCTTGTATGTCAGGCACAGATCACCTCTGAGCAGACGGTATGCGACTGAATAGAGCTGGAGTTTCTTCAGTCGGGCATCGTATGACATATGTTTGAGCCCCTTTATCCTTTTGGTGAGGAACTTTTGGGGTCTTTCCAACTGCTGCAGGTGTCGGGTAAGGTACATGCCGAATGGGGCGTTGTACTCAATCATTGGTCTGATAAGTGAAGAGTACAGGGGTACAATGACCTCTCCTGATCTGGATGTGAATCCCTTCATGATCAGGTGGGCAATGTAGAAGGTCTTCCTAACCACTTTGGCAATGTGAGTGTCAAAGAGAGGTTACTGTCAACTTGGGTCCCCAGGTCCCTGATAACTTCTTCCGTGTTTAATGGATTACCACCTATGTGGTAATTAGGGGTTACCTTGTTTTTCCCAAAGGGTATGACTATACATTTTTTGGCATTTAGCTTAAGGCCATGGCTCTGGCACCAGTTATCCATTTCTATGAGACCTTTCTGGAGGATGTCTGTGTCTGATGGAGTGTCAATTATGGTGCCCAGTTTGCAGTCATCTGCAAATTTTGTCAGCCACAATCCCCCTATGTTTGCCTGCACTTCAGAAAAATAAATGCCGAACAAGAGGGGGCCCAGGACTGAGCCCTGTGAGACACCGCTCGTGACCGGCTTAGAGTCTGACATGGCACCAGCAACTCTAACCCTGTGTGTTCTGTCCTTGAGCAAGTTTGCAACCCATCTTGTGACATACGGGTTTACATCTAAGCTGGTGAGCTTTTCTATGATGCCCGAGTGGGGTATTGTGTCGAATGCTTTTGCTAGGTCAAGGTAGGCTGTGTGAACTGCCTTACCCTCATCAATGGCCTTAGTGACTGTTTCGAAAAAGTCGACCAAGTTCAAGAGGTAGGATCTGCCCTTGACAAAGCCAAATTGGGTAGGATCCAGTGTCTGTAGGTCCCCAATGTCTTTATTTATGAGTTCCATTATGATCCTCTCCATAGCTTTGCAGACAAGGCTCGTCAAGCTTATGGGGCGGTAATTTCTAGGGTCCGTAGAAGCACCGCCTTTGTGGAGTGGGACCACAGTTGCCGTACGCCATTCTTTGGGTACGTATCCTGTAGTAAGGCTAAGATTAAACAGCAGCCTTATGTGTGGGTTTAGTTCCTCATTGAGTTCGTGTAGCACACAGCCGGGGACACCGTCCAGTCCCATTGATGCTGTGTTTTTTGCTTTAGAGAGAGCAGCTCTCACCTGGGCATCTGAGATGTTTGGGAGGCTAGACTCTGGTGGGATAGATATTTCTCCTTTTGGGGGGGGAGAAATTTGCACTGAACCTGTCTGCCAGTATGTTGGCAATGTCTGTGGGTTCAGTGATTTTTTTATCATTTTGGACTAATTCTGAGCATATCTGGGAGTTTCCACCCAGGTTTCTAACATAGCTAAAGAAGGCTTTATGATTGTCTTTTGTGTCATTAGCGATTTTTCTCTCAAAGTTGGCCGTGGATGATTTTATGAGTGATCGTAGTTTTTTGCTAGTATTGATCAGAGATGCCTTCCCATGATTTTGCTCTGTCATGTAGTAGCTTTCTCCTCTTGTTGTAGAGTTTGTTTATGGCTGGAGTCCACCAGACCGGGCGCCTGCCTTTGGTGGAAAAGGTCTTGATTTTATTAGGGATTGCTTGATCCATACATTCCTGGAGGTGCTCATAGAAGGCATTTGTAAGGGTTTCAGCAGCGTGGGTTGTGGTTTCCACTGGCTCGGGGGTCTTGAAGGATACCACTCCAGTCTTAAGAAGTGTGAAGTTTGCTTTTGAGAAGTTCTTCACTGTGGTCTTTCTTGCTGGGGTGGGGGCGGATGTGGATCTCCAGTGAGATTAATTTATGGTCTGATCTCACCAATGAGGGATATACTTCCGGTGTGGAGCATTTTGTCCCCATGTTTGTGATGATCAGGTCTAGTATATTTTCTCCTCTTGTGGGAATGGTGACTAGTTGTTCCATAGCATTTGAGTTTATGAACTCAAGGAACCTTTGGGCTAGGGTGTTGGGGCTTGAGTAATGTTCCCAGTCTATGTTTGGGTAGTTGAAGTCACCCAATATGATGGTGTTTGTAGAGACATTTATACTCTCCAGTGTCTTCAGGAAGGCTGTGTGGGTTTCCTGAGTTTGAGAAGGTGGTCTGTAGCATGTTACAAACTGTAAGGCAGTTTTACCTATGGTTAATTGCACCTGGATGGTCTCCGATGCTTCGTGCATTGCCACTAACCTGGAGGTATGGGTATCCTTTATGAATATGGATACTCCCCCTCCTTTTGTAGTTCGGTCCGGATTTTGGGGCCGGAACGCATGATATGAGGTATAACCTGATAGTGCTGGGGTGCTCTCAGGAGCCTTGAACCAGGTTTCAGTCACAGCACAAACATCGATGTTCTCCATACTGAGGAGGGCTTCGAGGGCGTGCATCTTGAGGTTTAGACTTCTGGTATTGAGCAGTATTACCCTTAGTTTTTCTCCATTTTTGTTTTCTAGGGCGGTAGGTTTATCATTTGAGCCTTGCCTAAAAAAGGCACTATGGGGGTGGCAAGAGCCTTTGCCAATATCCGGAAGCCCAGGGGTGACAGGTGCAAGCTGTCCCTTGTGAAGCAGCGTGGCTTGTCAAGCATGTCATCCCAGGCAGACAGACATTGGATCCCCTTAGAATGACACCAGTATTTAAGCCAATTATTAAAGCTGATCATTTTGTCTCTGTATTGTGGCATCATTCTTGGTGAGGGTAGGATACCGCTCAGGGTCAGGGTCATACCGGCCTGGGCTACATAATCTGAGAGCTCCTCTATGTCTCTTTTCATGTAGTCCAGGGAGGTACATCTCAGGTCATTCACACCGGCATGGACAATGACTGAGTCATACTTGTACTTGCTGTGGAGTGACCTGAGTGCTTGTGTTATGTGGTGGATTCTAGCGCCTGACAGGCAGCTAACTGTGATCTTTTCCTTGTTCAGTCTGGTGAGTGGGACGTCAGTGTGTCTGACTATGGAGTCACCTATAACAAGTGTGTCTGGCATTGTGTTTGGCCTTAAGGGCTTTGACTGTTTAGCACACTGACTTTGAGAACTATGTGTTGCATGTCTTATGTCTTGAGGTGGCAGTTGCTTGGGTGTCTGCTTTGGAGGCCTCTGTAGTTTTGGTAGATTTTTGATCAGTGCCTCCGAGTTTGTCTTTGTGTGTTTATGTGTTTGTTTTGCAGTTGTGATAGTTCTATGTGAAACTGGGTTTGTGGTGTGCGTGGTTTCCTTCTCCTCCTGTCTGGTCTTGCCAGTCCTGAGTTGAGAGAGCTCAACCTCCAGTTTGGCTATATAGTTGCATCTCTCACATGTATTTGTGTTTTGCGGGAGAAGGAGTGGGTTGTCTGTGTACATGAGGCAATTGTAACATTGCCTCAAGATGCCCAGATTCACCAGCTGAACAGGAGAGGACGCTAGCAACTGACCCTTCGACATGCTAGAAAAAGTGAAAAAGTTTGCTGTGTAACTGAGTCAGAAGGGACCTATAGGGAAATGGGTACTCAAGGGATTCTAGGCTAATGTAGTACTTTGTTTAGTATACAAGTACTTTACCTATATAAAAATGCTTTAGGAGCAAGTGCTGAGCTATTGAGATAGAGAATAGACTGTTTAGATTGCAAGTAGAGAAGTTCTAAGGGAAAAATTGAAGAGCAGACTTTACGGAGCCACAAATAGTTTAACCTTGTTTAACCGGCGCTGCCCGATGGTGCTCTATGGGCAACTCCGCTAAATCACGCCAAAGCGCGCTAAAGCGGGCTTTATAGCAGGGGGTTGAAAAGACCTAGGAATTGACCCAAAATGGCCAATAGACTACAAGTTTCTGGCTGGAACCACTGCTCTAGGGACAAATAGGCTGCTCAGTGCTCCCCACTCCCACTGGTGAACAAAGAAGCTTCCCTTTATCCAAATAAGGATATGGAATAGCACAGGAACCAAGCCAAAGCCCAGAGATCAGCAAACTCTGAAGACTGGACTATTCTAGTTCAGTAAGGTGGGAAAACAAGATTTTTTTTTTTTTACAGAAAACAGAGGAAAACAGACAGTAAATGCTATAAATGCTTTTAAACGGCTAGCGCACTTGAATGTGTTAGCCTACAGGTAAAATTAAGCAACAAATAACTTTTTAAAAGTGCAAAACAGTTAATCAACACAAAAACAGTTTAAATAGAATGCAGAGCTGTATAAACAGGCGAAAATGCAGTCGCTAAGCAGTAAATAATCAAAAAGCCAGAAAAAATACTTAAATCAGGAAAAAGTCACTCTTTTGCTTTCTGCTGCTTGTAGAACTCTGCAGGACACCACGAGGAGCTGTGCTGAGTTGAATACAAGCGAAAAAGCGCGCTAAAGCGGGCTTTATTACAGGGGGCTGAAAAGAGCTAGGAATTGACCCAAAATGGCCAATAGACTACAAGTTTCTGGCTGGAACCACTCCTCTAGGGACAAACAGGCCGCTCAGTGATCCCCACTCCCACTGGTGAACAAAGACGCTTCCTTTTATCCAAATAAGGATATGGAATAGCACAGGAACCAAGACAAAGCCCAGAGTGTGCAAGTTAAGATTTTTCTGAGAAGCATGGATCAGTGAAGAGTGACAGTGTTAAGAAAAGACTGCTGTAATTGAATCATACAATCACAGTTCTAAATAGTCAATCAAGTCTCGCAATGTGTCGTTATTAAATATTTTTATGTATATTTAGCTTTAGTTTGTTAGCTATAGTAGTGAAAATGTACTTATTTGTTGCCAAACATTTAAGTATTGCTGATTGTAGTAAAACTGCTGAATTGTAACGCTGCTACATTGCTTGTAGTAATCCATAAATCAGCTTTTAAAAATCTTAGATGCACAAAAGGCAATACCCAGCCGTATTATTGTGTGGCATTTGCAATTATATTTTGTAGGAGTGCAAATCTCCCTATTATTCTTGTGTGAGGGGATGCACCCTTCCGTAGTAAAATATTCTGAGATCACACAGCTCATTAAAATAGAAAAATATTTTGCTTTTAAGCAAAGCAAAGTACACCTATTCTCTGAAGTTTAGTGACCTTTGAATAATTTAGTTTGTGTGAGGATATTGGTACACCCCTCATACACAGACATGCAGGCCCTGCATCAATGCTTCACCTGTGCAAAAATAAACCTGAAACATTACAAGTAGCATTTTGCAATACCAAAACTTGAAAGATTTTATGTAAAATGTATATTACTGCCAGAATACTAGAATAGTAAGGTTTTCCTGCATCAGAACATCAATGCATAGTTTGTAGAGCTAAATATCTTAACTAAGACGTATTAGAATTCACGATCAATTGAATTTGATATAAAGCTGTTTCACACTTCTTTGTAAAGATGTAACTTGTATGCCTCCAAATTAGAAGCACATCTGGAGATATCATATGTAGAGTTGTGTGAAACATTGCCAATTTTCTGCTGTAAGGTTCATGGCTTTTACCCCTTAAATTCCTAAAACTGATGTGAGTTGGGAGAAATCCAGTATGAATTGATGTGTGTTCCAGACCACAGCTTCTAAGGTGCACGACAGCTTCTCCTCAGGTGCAGAAACTGAGTATGAACTACTGTTTGCAGTATACCGCAGAGGTAAGTGTTCAAACCAATGTGTGTGTGTAACAATGTGTGCTGTGTAGACTATTCATGTGCCATACTGACTGAGCATTTATTTCATGTAAATAAGTATGTGAAGCATTGATCCCATTGCACCATAGCCACCCTGTCTTGTTGGCCACACCCCATCTTGTTGGCCACACCCCATCTTGTTGGCCACACCCATCCAGCTGTCTCCTGCAGCCCCCCCTATGATTTGAAGTCACCAGCCGCCACTGGTTCTACCATCCTTGTACCAGTAAGAAACTGTTGCTTACCTATTTGTAAAAAAAAACATATTAACTAAGATGTTAGAGTTAACTGTTAGATTAAGAATTAGAATTTTAAGGCAAATATTAGGCATTTATTACATTTATTCATTGTTCGAATGCACCTACAGTACAACCAGGAGGCAGCAAAAGAGTTAACTATATGATATATTTTATATGCAGCCCCAAGATAATTTCTGTTCACTCAATGCAACAATTATCTTGGGGCTGCAATTGCAAGCCAAAAGGTTGGACACCCCTGGTCTATAGCATTCTCACACCCGCTATCCCCCCTACCAAATTTTTCAGCACAATTATAGACAAAATCAAAATAAGTTAACAAAAATTATTGTGCACGACTAATTCCTCACACCCCCCAATCAACTTACCACAAGAACTTTGCACAAAAAAGTAATGCAATCATCTCCCTAGATTACCTCACTCCCCCCAACCCAGTAACTACATATGGATATTACAGACAAGCTTCCCTTTCTCAGTCAATTAGCAGAAAAATTATGGACAAATATCAAATACTGGTACAACCACAGCCCCTCACCCCCCCAATCCTCTTAGCACAGGAATTCTGGACAAAAGTAAAATAGCCTAACAAGTTAGGAACAAAGTACCAAATAAACCAAGACAAAGAGCTATTACACCAACTTACAGTGGAAACACTAAAAATCCACAAAATTCTGGACAATTAACATCATTCACCTTCAAAAAACCTCAGCCCCCTCTTCCAAACATACCCAAAAGCACAGCTACAATTGCAGAAGACTAAAGTACAGTTGTGTACACTTACCATAAATGTAGATGTTTGAGTGTCTTCACTGTTGCAGTCATCACTGTAGGGTTCTTCCTGCCAGCAGGCAGTCCTCGGTCGGCCAGAATCCCAAAGTCTGGGTCTGGCGTCGTCTGTTCAGTGATGCTCCCTGATGTCAGTGCGCTAGGAGTACAAAGCTGCCAGCCGACGCCATGTTCTCCAGTTTTTCTTGCCCCAGATGTCAGGTGCCCAAAAATGAAGGCCAATAGTAAAACAAAAAAGTAACATACAACAACCCCATACCCTGAAGCAAATACACCTCAGAAGAAGGGTGAAGTAGGAAACCACACTAATGAAAGTATAAGAGGGGGCAGGAGGGAGGGTAACCCAGACTGCAATAGTGAAGACACTCGAACATCTACATTTATGGTAAGTGTACACAACTGTACTATGTTCATCGTGTCTCACTGTTGCAGTCATCACTGTAGGGTTGAATCCCAAAGCTGAGATAAAGGGTGGTGGTTATAGAGTAGAAGGGGCAGCTAGAAGGCCCTGCAAGACTGCAGAAGCAAAGCCTGCCCTAGACTTAGAGTAAAGAGGGAGATTATAGTGCTTAGAGAAAGTATGCACTGAACTCCAAGTTGCAGCTTCCAAAATATCTTTGGTAGGTACTCCCCTGAGAAAGGCAGCTGAAGTAGCAGCAGCTCTGGTAGAGTGAGTCCTAATTTTTCCCTGGGATTTGCTTTCCATGATGAGAGTAACAAAATCTGATTCCATGAGCAATCCATTTAGAAATGGTCTGTTTTGAAATAGCTTTGCCTTGGGAATTTGTTGCATAAGAAACAAACAGTTGCTCTGTTTTCCTGATATCCTTGGTTCTGTTCAGGTAAAAACGAAGTTGTCTGTGTACATCCAAGGAATGCAAGATCCTTTCCCCTTATTTTGTGGATTAGTGAAAAAAGTTGTCAGGTGAATAGTTTGATTTAAAGCCACTTTGGAAACCACTTTAGGCATGAAAGTAGGATTAGTCCTTAAAGACACCCTATCTTGATGAAAAATAGTATATGGTTCCACAGCCATGAGTGCTTGTAACTACGAGACTCTCCTGGCTGAAGTCAAAGCCAGCAGGATAGCTGTCTTCCATTTTAAATACTTAATATCAGTTGTGGCAGCAGGTTCAAAAGGAGGCAGAGTGAGTTTTTCCAGAACATAGTTGAGGTCCCAGGCAGGTATGGGTGGTGTCCTAGGGGGCCTTAAATTCTTTGCTCCTCTGAGATATTGTTTCAGAAGTGGATGGGAAAAGATTGGAGGATCTGTATTGTAATGTGCGGAGATAGCTGAGGCATGTATTTTTATGGCGGAGAAGGATAAACCCTTATGTAGCATGTCTGTCAGGTAAAGTAAAATCAGTGGGATGTTAGGAATGAGGGGATCCGAATCCTGAGCATGCATCCAGGTGCAAAATATCTTCCATTTACCTGCATAAGATTTTCTAGTGCTAGGCCGTCTGGCCTCTAAGATGACATCCATGACCTGTTTGAGAAGAGAAGGATTAATCATAGACTCTGAATTCGCCAGGCTGCCGGGCTGAGAGTTTTGACATGAGAGTGCAGAACCCGGCCCTGGTGTTAGGACAAAAGATTGGGAATCTGAGGCAAAATCCAAGGTGGTTCTGGAGATAGATTCTTCAGTGTGGAGTACCAGAATTGATCAGGCCAATTTGGGGCCAGTAAAATCATCATCTTGGGCTTGTCCTGCTTGATCTTTAATAACACCCGTGGAAGAAGAGGTAGTGGCGGAAAGGCATACCCCAAGAGGTTTCTCCAACTGAATGATAGTGCATCCACTTTCCATGCTAGTTTGTGAAATGTCCTTGTGCAAAAAATCTGTAACTGGTGGTTGAGGGGGGATGCAAATAGATCTATGTCCGGGCAGCCCCAGGCTTCTGTAATCATCTTGAATATTTGGGTGTCTAGCATCCACTCGTGTGGGTCTGACAGGTTCCTGCTCAGGCTGTCTGCCAGAATATTTTGTTTCCCTGGCAGGAACTGAGTTTGTAGATCCACTTTGCAAGCTAGAGCTGTGTTCCATAGAGTCATGGCTAGTCTGCAAAGGGGGTAGGAGTGTGAACCCCCTTGCTTGTTTATGTACCACATAACTGTGGTGTTGTCTGTCTGTATCAGTAGTTGTCCTGGTTGTAGAAGATCCCTGAAAGCCAAGAGGGCATTTTGTACAGCTAACATCTCTTTTAAATTGATGTGTAGGTGCTTCTGATCCTCTGTCCAAAAACCTTGCAGATCTTTTCCCTGCAAGTGGGCTTCCCATGCGTAATCCAAGGTGTCCGTGGTTAACACATGGCTGGCTGGAGGCAGAATGAAGGCTTTCCCTTTGTTGTGAAGACATGCCATGGTCCACCAATGGAATTCCTTTTGTAGGCAAGGCAAGACAGCAATCTGTGTGTCTAGACTGTGGCAATGCTGGGACCATACACTTTTTAGGTACCATTGTATTTTTCTCATATGTAGTCTTGCATTTGGTATGAGAAGGATGCAGGAGGCCATGTAACCCAAAGCCTGCAGGAATTTCCTTGCAGTTAGCTGAGTTATTGACGCCAAGGTTTTGAAAGTTGAAGCCAGCTGTAGTTGTTTTTCGGATGTCAGGAATGCCATCTATGTTGTTGTGTTTAGAAGAGCACCCAGAAAAGTTATCTGTTGTGTGGGTCTCAAATTTGACTTTTTTATGTTCACAGTGAATCCCAGGTACTTGAGAAGATTTTGAACAAATTCCAGATGCTAGAGTAAGACATCCTTGCTGTCTGCTTGAATAAGGCAGTCGTCCAGAGAGGGTAAATTTGAATTCCCTTGAGTCTGCAATAAGCTACTACTGGTGCCAGGCACTTGGTGAAGACCCTGGGCGCAGTAGACAAGCCAAAGGGCAGCGCAGAGAATTGGTAATGTTTCGAGCCGGCCTTGAACCTGAGGTATTTTCTGCACTCCTGTCTGATAGGGATGTGTAGGTAAGCCTCCTTTAAATCCAATGTCACCATCCATGCATTTTTGCTCAACATTGGCAGGAGCTGCTGCAGAGTAAGCATCTTGAACTTTGGTACCTCCAGGAAAGTGTTTAAGACTGACAGATCCAGGATGGGTCTCCATGAATTTTGCTTTCTGGGAACTAGAAAAAGCCTTGAGTAAAAGCCTTGCTCCGTCTCTGATTGTGGAACCAGTTCTGTGGCCCTCATAGCCATGGGGGATCCCACCTGGTTTAACGCCTCTGACCATTGATGTTTTGGTAGGTCTGGCCATCCGTTTGGTCTTGGCAAGGTATGAAAGTGGAATTTGTAACCTCTTGAAACTACATCCAAAACCCACTTGTCTTGGGTTATGTAAGTCCAATTTTGTTGAAAAAGAGAGAGTTTTCCTCCTAGAGGGGCTTCCAGGAGAGAAGTTCCTGGACCCATGTAGGGGGAGTCATTGAGCCTGTTTTCTATAAGACTGAGGTCTGTACTCTCCACTCCTGGGGCTGGAAGCACTCCACTGTTTAGGTCTGTAAGAGGTCTGTGCTTGGGCCCTCCCTCTGGAGCGCCTATATCTACCCCTCTGAGCCCTGTCCGAGCTGGGAAAGGATCAATTTTTAGTTGGCCGATTTCTACTAAATCTTGGGGGCTGAACTTGTAAGAAATCCTTAACCGTTTGCATGGATTTTGCCTTATCCTCCATTTTCTTTATCACCTCTTCAGCCTTAGACCCAAACAAAACATTATGCTGAACAGGTGCATCCAGTAACTTTGCTTTCACTTGATCAGGTAAGTTTTGTTCCTTTAACCAAGCATGCCTTCTAATGACTGTGCCAGAGGCAGCCGCCCTGCAAGAAGCCTCCAAGGCATCAAAACCACAATGTAAACCATGCTTCCCCACTTAATCAGTGGCATGTATCAAATCGTGTAATTCCTTATTATCTGCACATGCAGAAATGGTACCTAACTTTTGTTTCATAACAGACAGTAGAAATTGCTGATATTTTAGCATATAAAATTGACAATTTAAAGCCCTAATAGATAAAGTAGCAGAAGTGTACACTTTTTTGCCCCATCTCTCCAAAGCTCTAGAATCCTTATCTGTCGGAATAGGGTTTTTAGCAGAAGCGGCCTTAACCCCCTTAGGACCCTGAGAAATGGTTTCTGGATCAGCAGTAGGATTTTTGTAAAGGAGCTGGTGGGAGTCAGGGACCCTGTAATATCTATCGGGCTTAGCAGGGGCTGGAGGAAAGGAGTCAGGAGTTAAATTAGCCTCAGAAAAGGCATCAACCACAATATCCAAAATAGGAGGAATAGCCAGGGGTCTATGTTGGGGAAGAAGAAGGAAATCCCTAAGCCTTCTCTTAGATTCCGAGTACTCCTGTCCTTCCCAGTGAAAATGTTCCCTCATGTCATGTAAAGTTTCCCCAAAAGAAAAATCCTCAGGGGGAGAAGCTGAAGGAATGGATTCCTCAGCATCAGAATCCTCATAAGGAGGGAAAAAATATTCCTGTTCAGAGGAAGACACTGAAGAAATAGATGCCTGATCAGAAGATGCATAATCCAATTCTTGCCTTGGTCTTTTGTCTGGAGGGGGATGTGAACCCCTAGTCATGGTTAGTAAGTCCTCCGCCATTTTAAGTAGCTGTTTCTGAGATTTGGGTCCCGGATCAGAAGAGGCCTGGGCTGGTGTCTTAGATTTAGAAGGAGTCTTTCCTTTGTCTTTGGCTTTGCCTTTATCAGAAGATGTGTAGGCCTGAAAACCCCCTTGGAAGCCGGTACCTGCACAGCGGCTCCGGACCCATCCGAGGGAGCATTGTCCAAAGGTCCTGCAGCTGGAGTGCTCAAAGGCCTAGTTGGCTCCTCGTGGGAGTCCGTTTCGGCAATCGGTTCTGAAATGGCCGAAGACAGGGGCTGCAAAAGCACCTCACTGACGACGGCTGAACCTGTAGCTGGCTCTGCTTGTAAAACGTCGTCTGATTTGGACCTCGGAGGCCTGTCCTTATCCTTGGGTCATTTGTGAACTCTGGTAGTCGGAAGCGTGTCCGATGACATTTTATAATTAAATCACCTACCAAAGTAGTGAAAAGCAAAATCGTACCTTCGCTTAATCGTACGTTGGTTAAATCTAGCTACGTCGTGGTCAGGGCCTAAACAAGGAATACAGTAAGAATGGAAATCCTTATGAGGTATTTGCTTCCCACAAGAAATGCAATTATTAACTTTTTCTGACATCGGACTGGAGCAAGAAAAAAGTTTCCCCAACGGGGTACTTAGCTTTGAGAATAAGAAGTAAGTCTTCAGACTGAAGCACGAAAAAATACCAGGAGTCAGCCAACCGGCACTTGCGAACTGCTTTCACCGCACGGCAAGAAAGACTGGAGAACATGGCGTCATCTGGCAACTTTGTACTCCTAGCGCTCTGACGTCAGGGAGCATCACTGAACAGCCGATGCCGGACCCAGACTTTGGGATTCTGGCCGACCGAGGACTGCCTGCCGGCAGGAAGAACCCTACAGTGATGACTGCAACAGTGAAACACAATGAACATCAAATATTTCACTGAAAGCACTCTTATCACTAACCAAAAGCAACAAATCACCAATCAATTGACATCTCACCCAACAATAATAGTTTAACATTATCCTTCCAGCCCATCTCCACAAAGCCCATTGAAAAACTCCTAAAAAACACAAGCGTACCACGAATGCAGCTGATAATCTACCAGTGGAATTTCTAAAAGCAGCAGCCAAAGCCAATGTTAAGTTGTCAATCTCGCCTTCATTCTTGCTGGATGGGTTCAGAGCCGAACCTCAGCTCCGACTCGGCCTATTGCTAAAGCTCGAGAGCTATTTTTACTGGCTCAAGGCTATCCTATGTCCCATAATGCTAGGCGTGATATACCCAGATCTCGTTTGCCGCTTCAGCTACGAGGTTGCGTCATTTTGCCGGCTCAGGTTGCATTAATATTTTTTCTTGGTTTTAGTCAGCTTTTTGGGTTAAAATATTAGCGATAGTGTTTTATAGTTACTGCCCTTTAGATCCCTGTTTAGGATTCCCTCTTAGGTAGTTTTCATACAGTTTTTTACCCTCACCTAATAGTTAGGCCCTTGGCCAATCCTCTTCTATACTTATTTGTCTGTAGTTGTATGTGTGTGCCTAGTTAGATTGTATTAATAAGTGTGGGGTTTTGTTATATTATTCTGGTCTGTTACAACTTTTTTGTGTGTGTGTGTTTGGTGATTGTGACTAGAACTCCCTTAGTTGTCCTTGTCTGCCAGTCATCCCTTTTTCAGGATGTCTAAAGACACTAAGGTCTCGGGCTTCAAGAAGTGTGACTCGTGCTGTCAGAAGATGTCTCTGACAGACAGTCACACTTTTGTGTATATTGCTTGGGCCCTCTGCACCTGCAGGACTCTTGTTCTGTCTGCCATGCGTTCAGCCCAAGAGTCCTGCAGGAACGCAGAAACAAACTTATTTTGAGAGGCTTGTTAAAGCCTGAAGGTTCCCTGGCTAAGCCTTCATTGGGTAAACCTTCTAAGCCTGCCAAACCATTGGCTCCATGTTCGGAGCCGTCGCCGAGCGGTGCTACTACTACCACTGCATCGGTTCCGGCCAGAACCAATGATTCGAGGCCTCAGTCGGCTCCGACTCTGCTGTCGGAGCCACCTTTGAGCAAGAAGCGTTCCAGGTCTCCTTCCCTGGAATCGATCCATTCAGCTCCGAAGTCTCCCTTGTTATCGGAGCGGAGTTACAGGTCTCATTCCTCTCGGTCTTCCAGGCTGTCGGACCATGACCTCAAGAGGGTGGTTAGCATACTACTTAAGTCGCAGGCACTGGCCCAAATGTTGCATAGCCCTCCTTATCAGGCAGTGGCTTTCACTACTCCCTCTTCGATTCCTCCTCCGACTCTTCCTGTGAGTTCGGAGCTGGAGATCGTAGGGGTCGGGATCGTCGGAACATCAGAGCCGATACCACCCCTTTCAGCTCCCTCATTGGCTCCGATCTCTTCCTTGGTTCCATCCTTGGAGGGATCCGGGTGCCGTGACTCTCTCGTTGGCTCCGACGGGGCGAGTGGCATCGGACCCTTGTCCGACCCCGTTCTCCCTCTTGGAGCTTTGGGGCAGGTGAGTTCGGCCCCGACATCGGCCTCGGAGCCATCCCTCTCGGTGCCGGGAGGAGTCCTTGTCTCTTCGGAGCGGGGACCCCTTTCCCTGCCTGATAGGGGTGCCTTTGAGGTCATGAGGAGTGTGCTGGCCCCTGTGCCTGCTCCACGGTCGGCTCCTTTGGCTCCTCCCTCTATGGTGCCTGCTTCAGTCTCTACCTGCTCTCTCGATCCCAAGCGTGGAGAACCGACACTACAGGTAGCCCCATTGGGCATATCCTCCTCTTCCGAGGCCTCCCCTGATCCTTCAGGGGAGCCCCCTTGAAAGAGAAAATGCAAGAGGAAGCATGTAGACTCCCCTGAGTCAGTCACATCGGACACTGACTTGGATGACTCAGAAGGGTCCCCAAGGTCCCCCTCTGAGGATGTCTCATTTTCTGACATCCTGGAGATTCTTAAGCAGAGGGGAAACTGGTCTGCCCATAACCCTTCTGAGGATGAGTCGGTGTACCTGGATGCGTTCGATTCTCACCCTTCCACCTCCTGGGTGTCTCTGCCTTTCAACCCACTCATGGATGTGGTGGCTCAAAACGCGTGGATGGCTCCGGATACTATGGAACCAACTCTCCGGAGGCCTACAAAATTTATTACAGCCCCTTCTGACAAGCAGTTTCTAAATAAGAGTGTCCCTGTTGATGCCATGGTGGTGGCGGTGGCCACTGAAAAGGAGTTGGCTGACCCTTCAGTACCTGTCCATCCTCCTAATAAGGAATCTAGGACTATGGACAGGTATGGCAAGAGGATGTTTTCCTCAGCGACCTTTGCTATGCGGTCGCTGAATTATTTGTGCCATTTCACCCGTCTCCAGAGAGACCTTCTCAAGGAACTGGGTGATACCTTACAGGACCCATCAGCTGCAGGGTCTCAGGAAAAGATCAACTCCCAGCTGGGGACCCTAAACTCTATTGTCAACTCCTCCATGCGGCTCATTTCCTATGCAGCCGATGGAGCGAGTAGGGCTGCGGGCATGGGCATCGCTCTAAGGAGACACGCCTGGATGCGGCTTTGCAATTTTGCTGACCCCTTCAAGGCGTCCTTCACTAACACCCCCTTTGATGGTTCTGCCTTGTTTGGACCTCAAGTGAAAGATACATTGACCAGGTGCGAGCAGGAAGGCAAGACTCTCTCTGCCGTAGGAGTCCGTTTTTCTACCCCTTCTAGACCATACCCTAAGGGTCAGAAAGGTGGGAAAATATGGTTCCGCAAACCTCAGGGAGTACTGCCTGACGCATGTGGTGAGCTTCCCACCAGAGGCAGAGGAGGGAACAATAATAGACGCCGCCCGAGGTGCAGGGAGGGTCCGCAGAATCAGGCTAGCAGAGAATCCTTCTCTGACAAACCCTTCCAGCACCCCTGAGGAGCTGCCCGACTGTCAACTTTCGGAGGCAGTCGGGGGAAGACTATCACTGTACCCAGAAGCCTGGCATTCCCTCATGCAAGACAATTGGGTACGGTCGATCATATCCGAGGGTTACAAAATTCCCTTTATTCATACCCCACAACCGCCAAAAGGGCCCCTTCCAGACATTCCACCCAGTCTGAGGGATCAAGCAGCACTAGAAATTTCAAAGCTGCTAGAAAAAAGAGCCATCCAGCCAGTCCCAGCAGACCAGCAAGGATCCAGAGTCTACTCCAAGTTCTTTCTGGTACCAAAAAAGACAGGGGACTGGAGACCTATTTTGGATCTCAGCAGGCTGAACAAGTCTGTTCAAAGAACGAAATTCCGGATGGTCACGCTTCAGTCCATTCTACCCTTTCTGGGTCAGGACAATTGGATGTGCTCTACAGACCTTCAGGATGCGTACTATCATATCAAAATGAACAGGCGCTCCCGGAGGTTTCTCCACTTCCGGCTGGGAGCCAGTCACTACCATTTCAGATCCCTGCCCTTTGGCCTCACCACAGCCCCCAGGGTGCTTACCAAATGCATGGCAGTGGTTACGGCTCACCTGAGACGAAAAGGATTCCAGGTGTTTCCATACTTAGACGACTGGCTCCTTACTGCCACCACCAAGCGTCAGCTACTTCATTCCAGAGATTATACCCTCCAAAAAGTCTGCCTTGTCGCCTTGTCAGTCTATTACCTTCATAGGCGCCGTTTTAAACACTGTGGAACTGTCAGCAAATCTGCGTGTACAAAGGATTTCAGACATTCGAGGTCATGTTCAAATCCTACTACAACAGAGCAGAGTCCAGGCCAGATTCATACTAAAAACCCTAGGTCTCATGGCAGCAGCTATCACATTACTCCCCCTAGCTCGCTTTTACATGCGGATCCTGCAATGGATGCTGTTTTCCCAGTGGTCCTTTCAACAGCTTCCAATGTCACACAGCATTCTAATCACTCAGTCATGCAAAAGACACCTTTCGTGGTGGATGGTCTCTCCTCAGGTTCTTCAGAGCAGACCCTTTGTCCTTCCTCCTCCTGTGGCTACTGTGACAACGGATGCCTCCCTGATCGGGTGGGGGGGAGCATTTTCAGGGCAGGACAGTCCAGGGCACATGGCAGCCTTTTGAAAGCCACCTGCACATAAATGTCTTGGAAATGAGAGCAGTGCTTTTAGCGTTGCAGGCCCTTCAAGACTCTCTACCCACCGGGACTATTACAATCCAGACAGACAATATGTCTGTAGAGTGGTACATCAACAAGCAGGGCGGAACCAGGTCCTCCCCCCTATGTCGAGAAGCACTCAGACTGTGGCAGTGGGCGATCTCTTCTCAACGGTTTCTGGTAGCAACGCATATCCCCGGGAAGTCCAACATCATAGCGGACAGGCTGAGCAGAGCCATTCTCATGCCCCACGAGTGGTCTCTCAACCAGCTAGTAGTGAAAACAATCTTCAGAAGGTGGGGTCAGCCTTGCTGCGATCTTTTTGCAACCCCTCAAAACAGCAAGTGCCCAGACTTCTTCAGCCTCTTCCCTCTCCCAGGTCTTCCCCCCAGAGATGCTCTAGTCCACGATTGGCCCCGGGGTCTTCTGTATGCTTTTCCCCCCTTTCCCTTAATTACTCAGCTAATCCAGAGAGCAACTGTTTTGAGATCCAGAATGATCCTTGTTGCCCCTTACTGGCCTCGACAAATTTGGTTCCTGTTCCTGCAACGTTATCTACTAGATCAACCCTGGCATCTGGACCCAGCGCCAGATCTTCTGACACATCAGTCGGGCGGGCTGCATCAATCTCTCCAATCTCTCAACCTCACAGCTTGGTTGCTCCACTTCCAACCCTAGCCAGGCTTCCCCTCAATCTCTCATTCAGTTCTTGACATCATCCTTGCTTCACACAAGTCTACTACCAGAAAGACTTATGCTAGCAAATGGAAGCATTTCTCTGTTTGGGCAGGGGAGAAACAAGTTGACCCTTTTACAGCCCCTGTTCATACAGTCTTAGAGTTTTTGGCAGAACTTTTTCAAATGGGATCTTCTTCAGCCACCATCAGAGTTCATTTGGCAGCCATTGCGAATTTTCACGTTGGATTGTCAGAGACCAGCATTATGTCACACAAACTTTGTAAAGCCTTTCTAAAAGGAACCCTCTTACTTAGGCCCCCGGTAAAAGATCCTCCCCCACCATGGGACCTAAATTTGGTGCTTTCGTCTTTAATTCTCCCTCCCTTTGAACCTGCGGCTTCCTGTTCATTAAAGTTGCTCTCTTGGAAAACTCTGTTTTTAGTAGCCATCACTTCAGTGAGAAGGGTATCAGAACTTCAAGCCCTTTGTGTTCGCCCTTCTTACCTTGTTTTTCACAAAGATAGAGTGTCACTTAGGACTAATCCGTCCTTTTTACCCAAAGTACTCTCTGAAAAAAATCTGAATCAGACCATCGATCTTCCTGTTTTCTTCCCACTTTATACCAATAGGTCTGAACGGAAGTTACATTGTCTAGATGTTCACCGTCAATTACGCTTCTACCTGGATAGAACCAAGCAGACGAGGAAATCAGAACAGCTCTTCCTGTCTTACGCGGAAGGGAAACAAGGCCTGCCAGTTTCCAAAGTAACCTTGTCCAGGTGGTTGACCTCTGTTATCATGTTGATTTACCAACTGAGGCATAAAGAGCTCCCTATTAAGCCCAAAGCTAATTCAACCAGAGCATTAGCTTCTTCAGTAGCCTTTCAGGCAAGATTGCCAATGGATTCCATTTGTGCAGCGGCCACATGGGCCTCTCCTCATACCTTCATTTCTCATTACAAGCTGGACATGACCTCTAGAAGTAGGGCTGATTTTGGTTCCACTGTACTCAAGAGTTTGTTCCATTGAGCCACCCAGGACTAAGGTGCTAGGGACGCTGTCCCATCCAGCAAGAATGAAGGCGAGATTGACAACTTAACATTGAGAAGTTATGTACTTACCATAACATTCCATGTTAGTTGTCTTCTTCTCGCCTTCTTTCTTGCGTCCTACCCTCCATCCCCCTTGCCTGGCAAGACCGAGAGTATCTTCTGAGATGTGTTATCATGAGAGTTATCTCCTTAGCTACCTCTTTCCTTTTCTTGGTAGCTCTTATAAGAGTTTTGTATACCTAGATGTATAGAGGTATATATATATATATATATATATATATATATATATATATATATATATATATATATTTATTTATATATATTCTCAGTCATGGTGGGGACATATATGTCCATAGTGTTAGCTATCAAACAAGATCTGGGTATATCACGCCTAGCATTATGGGACATAGGATAGCCTCGAGCCAGTAAAAATAGCTCTCGAGCTTTAGTAATAGGCCGAGTCGGAGCCGAGGTTCGGCTCCGAACCCATCCAGCAAGAAAGAAGGCGAGAAAAAGACAACTAACATGGAACGTTATGGTAAGTACATATCTCAATGCTTAATAGAGCCATTACTGAGCAATATGTCCCAACCGTCTGGAAAATATCACACATTATACCCTTGAACAAAGGCGTAACTCCTAGAGTGATGCATTCATTTTCAACGTTTGCAGTATCTCACAGCCAATAATTTTCTTACCAAATCTCAACATGGCTTCAGGCCTCATGCTACAACTGCCCTCCTCAGTTGTACCAAAACCATCTATTTAGAAATGAAGGTAAAATAGGATCATCTGTCTTTCTAAATTTGTCAAAGGCCTTTGAGACACAAAGTCTCTCACAACAAACTACTAAATACTCTCGTCAACCTTAATCTCAGTCCCCTAGCCCTCATATGGTTCCAAAGCTACCTAACAGGCAGTAAAATGGCTCCCCTCTATTCCCAGTCATATTAGGAGTGCCACAAGGCTCCATCCTTTGTCCACTTCAGTTTAGTGGATTTACTAACAACCTCAATACCGCCAATACTGCCACCTCCCTAGCAACCACAATCCAGTTTGCTGACGACTCTACATTTATGTTCCACATCTACCATGCAACAGCTCATGTCCCACTCCAGGCTGAAATAAGCCAATCTTTGCCACTTATCCCATACTCCTAAAAACTATTCACTTAGACATCACCTCACAAGACTGCCTACCTATCCCTGGTCTAGCAAACTCTGTAATATCCTTTTCTTCTCTCTGTCCCATCATCTATCTCCCCTCCTTTTCATCACCCCTATCCATCTCTCTCACTCTTTCTCTCTCTCCACCTCATTACATATACAGCATAGATGCTGCCTATAAAAATAACGAGCCTACTCTACCTCTTGCCTCCAATAGCTAACTGACATGCTTTCGTCCTAACCAACTGGCAATCAAAATTAAATGCATATTATAGCTCACATTCACTCATATTGTCTCTTGTAAAAACAGATAAACCATACTTATTTTACATATTTCTACCACTTGTATACTAAGACAAGTAATAAATAACAGATAATTATATTTGTATAAATAACTGCTATGTTGTCTTCACAAATGTGTTACCATATGGAGCTTTTCTCCATGGGCCTCCGCTAAAACTGGGATCTATCTCACTCAGACTATACAGTAAACAAATGCAAAATAAAATAAATAGTACAACCACAGACCCTCAGCCCCCAATCCTCTTACCACAAGAATGGTACACAAAAGTGAAATAAAAGTGGTACAACCACAGCCCTTCACCCCCCCCCATCCTCTTACCAGAAGAACACTAGACAAAAGTGAAATAGAAGTGGTACTTCCACAGCCCCTCATCTCCCTAATCCTCCTACCACAAGAACGCTACACAAAAGTGAAATAAAAGTGGTACAACCACAGCCCCTCACCCCACAACCTTTTACCACAAAAATGCTACACAAAAGTGAAATAAAACTAGTACAACCACAACCCTTCACCCCCCCCAATCCTCTTATCACAAAAACTCTACACAAAAGTAAAATAAAACTGATAACCACCACATCCCCTCATCCTCCCCATCCTCTTAGCACAAGAACTCCACACAAAAGAAAAACAAAACTGGTACAACCACAACCCCTCACCCTCATCCTTTTAACACAAGAGCTCTACAAAAAAGTAGAATAATACTGATGCAACCACATCCCCTCATGCCCCAGTCCTCTTAGCCCAAGAAATATGCACAAAAATTAATGCAGTCACCTCCCTTGGTTACCCACACACAAAAAAATAAAGTTAACACTAAACCCAAAAACGTACCTTTTATGTTGTTAACAGAAGGCTGCTTCTAATCCTCTGCATCCTGTTCATGACTAAAGACTGATCTGCTCTGCTTGCTTTTCCTCCAGACCACTGCAGTCCTTTTTAAATTGCCCTTAAAAGACAGTTTTCCAGACCTTTTAGAAAGTATCCTTAAAAGGACAGTTGAAAATAGTGTTGCCCAACAACCATAACCGCTCCTAAAGCTTGAATCCACCGTTGATCCATTTTCTGTCCTTACGCTAGTCCAAACCCTGCTCAGTCTGCCACCAATATGCTAAAAGGAAAACTCCTCTGTTAAAAAACAAGAGAAGTAATCCTTATTAGCCACACATGCCTTTATAAAGGCAGTTGATACAGGAAGAGCTTTGCAAGGACTAATCAGTCCTTGCTTCATCACTTCCTTGTTTAAAAAAAAAAAGAGAGAGAGAATTTAGTTCCCTGGCTGCTGCAGCCAGTCAGATCCCTTGCTTCATGAAGCGGACCTGATTGAGTGTAGCTTACAAACAAATCACAAAAAAAAAAAAAAAACCTGAAAAAATGTTTCAGTTGCGAGATGAGCAGAAGTCCACAAGGTGCCGAGCCAAGGAAGTAATGAATGGAGCAGCCTGTGGCTGCTTGGTGGGGGTCCTCATCATAGGAAGGTAATCGGGGGCTCCCCACAGTCGTGGGTTTTGTGGGTGCCTAACGCCAGCTATGATCTTCTGACATACTAAAAGGAAAAATGCAAGGCAAAGCACGTATTTATTTATTTATTTGTGTGTGTGTGTGTGTGTGTGTGTGTGTGTGTGTGTGTGTGTATGTATGTATGTATGTACATATGCATGCATGTATGTATGAATGTATTTTATTGAGTTGTTAATTGAGTAAGGCCACTGGGAACAAGTGTCCCTCTTCAGGTATAACCTAGGAGCAGTGTCTGGTTAAGTGACTGCATAGTATCACACAGTACGCCAATAGGGGTGGAAGGAATCAAACCCCATACCCTCACTACAGGAAGCAGCTCATTAACACCTTGGACCCGTAATCCTCTGAATTAACTTCCCGACTTTAGTGATGAGTGGAATGACTTTATTTATTCATTCATTCATTCATTCATTTGTTGACCGTGATAAACCATCTGGGAATAAAACCCCTTTTGTTTGTTGGCCCGGGGAGAAAATCTGCAGAAAACAGATATTAAACAACAAATTTAAAGATTTCGGGCTAAGAAACATACAAAGTAAATGCTGTACATACATTGTTAAAGGTAGAATCTGATAAAATAAAGTTTTCATATTGACTGAAATAAAATACATGGGTCATTAATGCAACGCTATAGTAAATATCAGATGGTTTGCCAGGGGTAATGCAGTTGCAGAGTCAGGTGCAGGTTCAGCTCTGTTTTGAGTGTGCTTAAGTTTTCATTTTCTCTTATGGAGAAATGAATGGGGGTTACATTTTCTAGAGATTGAGTTAGAGTATAGTGAATCACCAGCATTGTTCTTGGATTTGGTTATGCTTGGGAGCATTTTTATCAGAGGACCTTAAAGTCATGTTTGATGAGTAGGGGAATATGAAATTTACAAGATTAGGGCATTGTTCGGACATTGTTCGGGTCTGTTGAGTGGTACGTATTACCACTTACAGCTGGGCATATGAAAGCATATGTGGGAGTTCTAGACAATTCAGGTGTCTGAGTAATGAACAGTAGTGAGTTCTATAGGTCACCTTTATAGCAAATTTTGCAATTTTATTATAACATTGTAGTTTGGGGTTTGTGGAGTTGCCTAAGTTTGTAAAAAGTAGGGAAGCATATTGAAGGGTTTGATGCTAGCCCAGGCTGCATCAGAGAGGAATTCTTTGGCTCTGTTCTAATAGCCTAGCTTCTGATGTACCTTCTTAATGACTTGAGCTATGTGGTGATCAAATTTCATTTAGTAACTTGGTGTGTGTTACTACTTCAAGTTCTGTGTTGTTTTTAGAATAGAGAACTTGTGTTTTAGGGAATTAAACTGCGTAGGAGTAAATAACATGAGTTTATTTTTCTTTTGCATTTAGTAGAGGTTTTGTATTATCAAGCCAAGTTTCTAGGAAAGTGAAAGATTGTTGGGTTATTTGTCACACGGTAGATAGACTTTTAACAGAGGAAACTGGTGTGGATTCATCACTAACTTGTTCATTATGCTTTAATCATTTGATTATAACGTGTCAGTTTTTATTTTAATTTTTTTAATTATTCTGCCTTGCAGATTTTTTGGTAGTTGAAATATCAAATAAGGCCCGTATGTCCTATTGTAAGGAGTGGATTGAAGAAATGTACACAGAAGCATGGTTTTAAATGCAATGTTTAGCTAGATGGGGTGGAGTGCTGGCACATGTACAGTATATTTCATGTGGTACAGAAAGACTCCATTTGTACGAATGTGTGACTTATCAAATAATTTAACCATTCTGAATTACCTTTTACACATGTGGAAATGTGTACAATTTCATGTGGACAGTCTGAGGGAATGGGCTTCTACACTTCCTTCAGAAGAAACATCCTTCTTGAACCAGACTCCCTGGTGGCATCCTAAATTAAACAGGATTAACAACAAAAGGAAAAAAATATGGCAAAAACCAGGAAGGGTGATTCCCATACAGACAAAAAGCTCTCATCAAAGTAAGTAGGCAAGTAAAAGGACTAATTAGGTCAAGCAAAGAAAACTTTGAGGTTAAGATATGCTTTCAGGTGAAATATAACAATAGGACCTTCTGCAGCTTTGTCAGAAACCTCAAGGGCAGCGCACAGCAATGTTGGTTAATGGTGCCACATTCACCAAGCCTGGTGATATAGCAAACCTGTCAGTGGATAAATTCAATTTGTTTTACCCTCTCTCACCTCAGATGTAATCCTCCAGCTATAACTAGGGATCCTGTACTGTCTGCACTCACTAAATCCAAGGACACTGCTTTAGTGGGGTCTGATAACATCCCAGAAAGGGGGTCTGATTACATCCAAGGAAGGGTCCTGTATAGTCTGAAATGTGACTTAGCAGGACCCCAGTAGTCATTATTTAACTAATAGTCTTAAAAGAAGCTTTGTCCCACATAAATGTAGGACTGCAACAGTCATCCCCCAACATAAGGGAGGACCTTCAACAGATCCTGGAAACTACATATCCATTAGTCTAACTAGTTGTATTTGCAAAGCTATGGAAATAATTAGCATGGAAATTATAAACAAGAGCATAGGAGTCCTCCAGACACTGGATCTATCCCAGTTTGGCTTTGTCAAAGGAATGTCATGCTTACTGAATCTTGTGGACTTCTCTGAAAAGTTCACTAAGGCAATGGATGGGTAGAAAACTGTACATACTGTCTACCTAGATCTGGCTAAGATATTTGATACAATATCCCACTCGGGCATTGTCAGCAAATTTACAGAACTAGGTATAAACTCCTTTATAACATGCTGGATAGCTAGCTGGCTCACTGATATGACCCAGAAGGTTACATTCATTGAGGCCACCTCCACAAAAATGCCAATCACCAGTGGAGTTCCCCCAGGGCTTTGTGCTAAGCCCAGTTCTCTTTGGAATCTACTTCTTCGATGTTAAAGCCAGTGTCAAAGGCCGCTGACCAACAAGTTCATATCTAATTGCAAATGGGAGCAGTCATTGAATCCTCCTGAAAGTAGGGAGCAGTCATTGAATCCCTCCAAGATGAGAACACCCTTTAGGTAGGTCTAATGCAAACAAACGCTTAGTGCCAAAGCCATGGCTTAAAACTAAATACCAAGAAATGCATTATAGTATTTTTTGGGAAGGCTGCCACCCTAGGTAACTATAACTATGTCATCAGTAAAACACCATTAAAAGTTGGTTCACTGGTCAGGGATCTGGGAACTCATGTAAATTGTAACTTAGCCTTCGACCAACATGTGTCTAAGGTAGTAAGAAAATCCTTCTGTGTTGCTCAGCTAATAAGCAAGGGCATGGCATCTAGATCCGAAGACATCATCATACCACTGTACTCAGCCCTCATCAGGCCAGTCATGGAGTATAATGCCTCCTTTGGCATGTACCTGACCAGACACATAGCAAATGGTAAATCCACAAAGTTTCCTTTACAAAAAAATACTGGGAGTAAGCACAATGCCCTACTCTGATTGCCTCAAAGCCCTGTCTCTTTACACAGTATCATAAAGAAGTCTGAGAGGTGATCTTTGTCTTGCATACAAGACATCCCGGGACCCTGCTTTGATGAATCTTTTGCACGTCTGCAAACAAACATCATCAGAACTACTAGATTAAAAGACCTACATTTTGTTAGCAACATATATATTCTTGGGTAGATTCCTTCTTAACCATGACTAATATCTGAATGTTGTCTTTCCCCTTCATTCAGATCCACAATTTTCTAAATGGAGAATAGTCCATCCATCCATCAGTTTTCCAGTAATCTACTTAAGGTTTTACAGGGCCATAGGAAACTGAAACCTGTTCCAGCAGCCAGTAGGTGCAAAGGCATATAAACTTGTTCTAGACAGGTCACTGGTGTATTACAGAACACACACTCTCACTTGCTACATGCACATTTATAGGTAAATTGGGGCAGTTCCATAGCTGGGGCAGGGCAAAAGGGGCAACTGCCTTGGGGGCAAAATGTCAGGGGCACTATTGACCAGTTCCAATCATTCTTTAATGCATACTGACTTGTAAAAGCCAGTATTACATCTGCAGTCAAACCTGAGTGCTGTAGATCTTCCTGTGTAGTCTCCAGTTTAAAAGTAAAAAAAAAAAAATTTTTTCTTTCTTTTTTTGTTTTTTTTTTATTACTAAAATCATAGCACTGTAGCAATTGGGGTGTTGTCTAAATTGTAGCAACTTCTTGCTATAGTTTAAAAGAATTTTAATTTAAAGAAAATATTTTAAACTAAACCTAACTGCTACAGCACTCCATGTGGGGTATAAACTGTAGCAAGTAGTCTGCTACAGATTAAAAGTAAAAGAGTTTTTCCTTAGTAAAATCTGAGGAAGGAGGTTCAGGCCAGCGTACGGAAATGTGTCCTGACTGACTCCTGCATTTCAGCACCCCCAGGTACCTGATCACAAATTTTTATGCTCTTCCATTGAAGAGTTGGTGCAGGAGGGAAAGAGGCATGCATTGCATATGGCCACCTGGTTGGTGGGACAGAAAAAAAGTGGAGTTTTTTTTTCTGTAATGGTTATTAAAGATTTGCTAAACCTAATATATGTTGTCATTTATTTCAAGCTAATATAAACCTAATATGATATGTTGTCATTTATTTCAAACTAATGTATACTTTTTAATTTCTACTTGGGACCATATTTCAGTGTGTCTTTGGTTTGGTCTTTGGCTTTTGGAGTGCATGTGACAACTAGTGAGTTTTAATTATTTTTGTTTTTTGTTTTCCTCTTCCATTGAAGAGCTGGGGCAGGAAGGAGGTGGAGTGTATCTGACCACTTGGTTGGTGTGCCAGTAAAACAGTAAAGGAGTGATCTTGTTTTGAACTTCTTGCTGTGAGGCAGCAACACTACTCATTATAGTACTGACATTAGAAATTCATTGTTAATTGTAAAAATGTGCTGCGGTGTTCTATTTGGGCACGGATGTCCCTTGGGACAGCTAGTTTCAGAAAACTTTGTAAAACACAAGCTGCTCTCTCAGGATATAATAGGTATTTTTTCACTGTGTATAACAATTATAGTGGGTATATGTACTGCAATCAAGATGTCTTCTGTTCTGTACCCTGTGTCTATAATATGAGACTAGAAAATAGTGATCTAAATCTTAGAGGCTGACACTTCAGAGAAAAATGGACAAACTTGCTTCTTTTGTGTTTTTAAGATTCACTATCACTAGAGTCTTTTGTTTGCATTTCAACCATATACAGCCTGAATGTGCTTATAGAAGATATCTGCAGTAAGCAGGGAAGTCAGGGTGAAATGGGCCACTGAACATACCTCTCAACCTCTTAGAGCAAGAAATCTGGACAAAGCCATAAATAATGGGGGGGGGGGGGACAAAGGACCAAAAATAGGGAAATTTTTTTAAATATTCCTCTTATAAACTTACAAAACACGGTTGGCATAAGCAATAATTTTCTGAAGGGTATGAAGTCTATAACTCAATTATCTGCCATTATTTTCTAACTTCAGTCTTCAGTGATTTGTCAGTAATTTGCCAGAAAACCACAACTTTATGAGAAACAGACCAAAAATATGAGGTGAAAATCTGGAAATGATGTGAAAGTCTGGACAGTTGAGAGGTATGCCGGTGAGCCTTTTTAGATGAGCAAAACTAGTTCAGCTGCGACTCTGAAGTATAGGAGTACTTGCTAAAGAATGTTTCCGTAAATATTATTGTTTTTTAATTCTGTAATGTTATTTTAAATTATGTTAGTTAATGCAGATGAGCTGTGCCATTAGTGTACTAGTCTAAAAGACGATCCAAAAATAGGCAAGCACAGATAGAAGGCCTCCAGTAAAAAAGATAAATATGGAATCCTAGTCCAGTTTAAACTAGAAAAGCACAAAACATAAATGATTTGATGTAATAGGGGGTGAGAAGGAAGCTACAGATAAGAAAACAGGACAGTTGGGAAAATAGAAAGCTTGAACTTGGATTTTAAACCACTTGAGAAACTACAATAACTGGAAATCAACATGTCACTTATGCACACCTACATTAGAGTCAGCAGAAGCAAGCTTATACTGTGCTGGCAGTCTGTTAGGCATTTCATTAGGGGGATATTCAAAAATAGGAGGAGATAGATAAGACTGCCACACACTGGGGCAGAAGTCAGGTTAATCTGGTCAGCCTAACTACTGGGGTGGGCAAACTCAAGTGAATGATATGTTTTCTCTCTAGAGTTTCAGGCAAGTGGTACAAACATTAATGGTCTCCACGAAAGGAGATGGGATTAAGCATGGGGGGTGTAGCTTGAAGGATGACTGTCAAATGGGTCGTAGAGACTGGGGAGAAGGAAGATGGAAGATGGAAGAAGGGAGACTGGGAAGTGATGTTGTGGAATATAAGAGGATGCTGTATTCTGAATAAATGGACTAAAATAATGCATCAAATGCATACCCCTCAACCTCTATATTTAACAATCAGGGATATTCAAAGGAGCACATTAATGGACATGCCCAAACATTCAATTACACAAAGACATGTATCATTTCAGAGCAGCTTTTTATTATTAAAAGAGTTGTATACATACACAGGCGTGCTTAAAATATAGTATTCATATTTTCACACAACTGTATCAACTTAAAGTAATACACACTCACCTTTCACACCCATAAGCATTCTGTAAAAATGAAATTCTGAAACTCAAATGTCTGCCATTAATGACTTCAGTCAGTCGTCTTCTTCTTCTTTCGGCTTTTCCCGGTTAGGGGTTGCCACAGTGGATCACCTTATCCACTCATGATTGGCAGTGGAGTTTTACGGTGCCGAGTTGCCAGCCCGGCGCCCAACCTTCCACAGAAGGCACACACACGCACACATTCACACCTAGGGCCAAAGTGATTTGCCAAAAATCATCACATTTTAAGAGGAAAAGACCAAACAAACAAAGGCAAAAAAACAGAACCCAAATAATTAAGCTGTTAATACAAGAAGTCTGGATGAAGCTTAAAATCATATGCACAAAATACATAGGGACACATTTTAAATATTGCTCCTATACACTTAGAAAAATACGGGGATAACAGGATATGTGTTAGCAAGCATTCTGAAGCCAGACAACAACACATTTTATGAGGAACAGACAAAAAAAATAAAATAAAAACATACTCATAGCACAAGAAATCTGGATGAAACATAAAATAAGTGGGGAGGGGGGCAGATATTAGATGTCCTAAAATTCAGCCACTCCAGCAGCACCAGCTCATCTCTGATCTTACAGCTCTGATCTTGCTCTTCCTTGAGTTAAATCCTTATCCTCAGGTGCTGCAGGGAATCCCTCCCTTCCTCCGATCTTCTTCTCAGGCATGGCAGGCAATTAATCCTTCTTCAAGCTTCTCCTTCCCGGACCGCTCTCCTCTTCACTGTTCTCAGGCAGCAGGTGACCAGACATTTGATTCAGGGTTCATGATGAGATTAATTCAGAACAGGCTCCTTTATTATGCTCTGATTATATGGGACTGCATGGACCTAATTGAAAATGAAAGAACATCAGGTCTGCGCTTCCAGATATGCAAAGCAAGAAATGGAAGAACGGACCTCCAACATGTGAATGAGATGCCGTAAGGCAATGCTCTGACTGGTTAAGATGATTACCCCCAGAACAAAGACAACTTTACCTCAAATTGTGGGGGAAAGCTCACAAATCGGGCAATTGGGAGATTAAGCTTATTTATGCTAAAAAGCGGGTGCTCCTGAGGAATTCGGGATGATTGAGAGCCATGATCAGATGCTTACTGAGCAAGGATATGCATTTCTACAAAAAAAAAAAAAAATCAACCTAGAAGTTAGGGAGTTGAAAAATTTCTTAATATGTGACCTTACGCTAGGAGTAGTGGATTATAAAGCGGGGGCTGGGAAGACAGAAACAGCCATACTATTCAGTTGGAGAATATGGTTCTTAGAAAGGAATTTAGCAAGGATATGTAAAGACTCTGGTTATATGAGATGGAAGGATAAAATGAAAAAGACTTAAACTAGGCAACATATGTATACGGAGTGGCGGTGACCCTAACTTCCGTGATAGTTTGTGTGGTACGGGAAATGATGAGCAGTAACGTAGCTAGGGTGGAGTCAAAAAGGTGCAGCCCTCTAAGGTGCAAGGTGTTAAGGGGCATAAACAGAAGCTGCTGCTTGAATGTTAGTAATGCAGTACATTTCTGCACGGGCATTCCTGCATGAATTTTGATACCGCTTATCTGCGGTATTGAGGCACTTCAGTATGTCATTGTTGTATAAATTGCATCAAGCCTCCTGGTGCAGTTTTAAAAGTAAAATAATTCCATTTCTTTTTCTTGCGCTTCATCATGAATTAAGGATCAGGGAGCAGCAATAGGACCAGGCTGGCTCCTGATATGTAGGTGTGCCAGCCAGATTGCAGAATCTTTTTTTTCCTCAGCTTTCTTGAGGGGTGGGCACAGAAATGGGATCTGGCTGGCTCCTGAGTTTTAGGATTCAGAGTTTCAGACAGATAGCTTGCATGTTTTTTATTTTGTACTCCTTGGCTGAATCAAAGGGGTGGGAGCAGGAAATGGACCTGCCTGCCTCCTGAGCTGTAGGAGTACCAGTCAGATCTTGGAATGGCACCGGGCAACAGGTGAGCCAGCAATGGCTCTGATGATGAGTCAGACAAAAACGCATGAGATAATAACAAGAGATTTTAACATTTAATACAAAATTCCACAAGAAAAGGACATCTGATTTGGAAGAGGGAAGATCAATTAATAAAAAGTGGAAGGAGGATGCAGGTCCCACTCTGTCTGACATTCATTCTCTTTGAGAGAACTCTTCCATATAGGTAATATGGACACATTGCCATCATCAATAAACAGGCCAATAATGTCAGTTTTACCTAAATAGAGGGGATCATTCTGACCCCTTAGCATCTGTGTTCTCCTTAATAGTTTGATGGTGATCTTTCCAAAAATCTAACAGCACAGTTTTATGAAGCTCCTACTGAGAATCATAAATGATAGCTAAACTAATTCTGTGAGACACATGGAAAGAAGACAAGAGGAAGGAAACAGCTTGGGGACTGCTTTATTGGATCTGACGAAAGCACCTAATTTAGTAAACTGGAACTTATTTTGAAAGTCTAAGAAACATAATTTGAGGAAAAAAACATTTGTCATATTAGACCTTTTTATAGGACTCCAGAGTTAATGGTTGTGTTGAAAGGATATGTGATGGCCGAGTTTGCCACTACAGAAAGGGGCTAGAATGACATGGCAGCTGTCAGCAGGAATACTCATTTTAGCATTTTAATTAGTGAGTTATTACTCAGTGAAGTGATAGGAGATAAAGTTAAGGGCAGTAAACTATAGTTAGTCATGACTCAAGGTATATGTAGATGGCTTTCCCTTCCAGCAGAGTGGGTTGAAGGAGTTCTGAGAGATATCTTAGTAGTATTTCAAAAATGTGTGAAAGCTTCAGACTTATTTTATAATTTGAAGAAAACATTTGTAATCATGATGTGGGAGCACAGATGACTGGATTTTCTTGAAAGTCCTCCCCCAGAAATTAGGTAAGCTGAGAAGTAAAAATTAGTGAAGAGATTGCATCTGGACTCCTTGGAGAGAGAGAGAGAGAGAGAGAGAGAGATAACGAGAGAGGGAGAAAGATTAGGTATAGAGATAGGGAAATCCCATAGGCAGTTATGATAGCAGAAAGGGTGTAAGGAATGGATTGGTTATGGGTAAAATGTAAAAGAGGAACAAATAAGTTCATATCCTTAGACAGCCGAGCACACAGTATATTTAACCACTTACGAATCGTGATCCTGCATGCGGTTAAGGAATAAATGGTTAAAAAGGAAAAAAATGAAGGAATCTGTAAAATGTGGGTATCCGTGCCAAGAATATATCTTCTTACTGTCTTCAGTTTGATTACTGTATTTTGACAATTATACATGTCTCTCTCTCTCTCTCTCTCTCTCTCTATATATATATATAAATATATATTATTTGTTTAATTATTTCAATTTGTTTACAGAGAGAGAGTCCGACTAGGCCAAATATGGCCTGTTTTCAGTGGAGATCTGGGGAGAAAAGCTCTTCAAATGCAATGCTAACATAGTACAATAATCATTTTAGAATACATAATGTATACTATACAAAATACATGTAGGATCCAGGTATAGAAATTAAAAATGAAGTGGCAAATACAAAAATGACAAAGGCTACAAAAAACATTAGAAATGAGTTTAAGTAGAGAGAACAATAAACTTTTGGGAGAAACTAAATTGAAAAAAATTTCAAGGGCTGAGGAAGCAGTAGGCTAGCAGATAAAGCATGGAAACAGGTAACCAAGGAGGAGAAGGAATATGGGGAAGGACAATAAGATAGGTGAGGAGTATGGGGAGAGTGATAGGTGGAGGGTAGGAGAAATGTGGTTATTTAGCGGTGGTGCAGCGGTTAGCATTGTCGCCTCACAGCAAGAGGTTCTCCCATTCAATTCTCGGCTGGAGTGCCTTCTGTGTGGAGTCTGTATGTCCTCTCCATGGTGAAATGACATCTAAAGACATGCAGGTAGGTGCGTGCATGAATGGGTTTGCCTTCCTTGAAGGTTGGGCATTGGGCTGGCACTTCGACACCATAAAAATCCACTGCCAATCATTAGCGGACCGGAGTTCCGCTGTGGCGACCCCTAACCAGGAAAAGCCGAAAGACATTACTTTAGAGCTGCTAACCAGGTTTAGTATAGGAGCAAAGCCAAGAGTTATTAAGATGTTCCCTTAGTAGATGTTTAAATTTGGTAGTGTTGTTACTGTAAAGTATATCTTGAGGCATTAAATTCCAAACTTTGGCTACTTTATGAATAAAGGGAATCCCCGTAGCTATTGTTTGACTTAGTGACCTTCTAGGGGCACTTATTGGAAGACCTTAATGTCTGTTCTAC
>NC_056736.1:419907643-419917643 GCF_019279795.1 Protopterus annectens
ACATCAAAACAAAATTGGATGAGTGCTTGGAAAGTATACAGCAATACGAAAGTGAAATGGACTATGCAAAGTTGTATGACAAGTATTTGAGTGATGTGAACAGCTTTGAGAAAGAAGTAAAAAATACGAAGCTTAAGAAATTCAATCGAGACATGGGTGATGTGAAAAATAAAGCCATTTTCTCTTGGAAAACCACTAAGAGGTCAGTGAGATTTTCTGATTCAGTGAATAGACAATCTAGATATAAACGTAAAAGAAATAAATTCATTTTAAAGCCTTTGACAGATTTAGAAGGCATTACTGATTCAAGCACTTCAGTTTTTTCATCTAATCCCCCTAGTACAGATACGGAGGCAGAAGGCATTGAAGAATTGACATCACCTGTATATAAAAAATCCAGGGGAAGAGGTGGCCCTTTAGAAGAGGAGAGTGAAAACATGGCATGCAGACCAGGGAGCAATATAGAACAAGCATTCAGGGATCTGACAAAGATGTAGTGAGGAATGCAACTGAAGAAATGGACGATTTAATAGTTAACCTAACTAATTATGAGTTAACTTTGCATGAGAAAAGTGTACTTAATAAGGGATTTAGCTACGTACCATCTAGCTTTGTTTCTGAGTTTGATGTGTGTCTTGATGTTAAATATTTCTGTAGAAATTTGAATTGAAAGTATTTCTTTAATAATAGGACTCATGCTGACAATATTTCTATGGATGTTTTTTGCTTCAAAAAATCTAATTTCCATCCACCGTATCACCCTAGGGTGAAATTGTTTGAAGACATGATATTGTGGGATTTACACACCAACCAGAATGCTATTTTTAGAGATTTGGGGGACAATCTAACTAAATCAGAAAGACGTGCTCTTTTTCAGTCGAAAAATAATAAAAACATTGTGATAGTTAAGGCTGACAAAAGTGGTGCAGTAGTGATATGGGCAACATCTGATTATGTGAAGGAAGCCTTGAGGCAATTAAATGACGGTAGGTTTTATTTTAAACTACCATTGGATCCTATTATGGATTTCAAGATAAAAATAGATGATTTTCTTTTGAAGACTATATCAGAATCTCTATATAAACAACTAGTTGTGGATGACCCTAAACCTCAGAGATTCTATATTTTACCAAAAATACATAAGCCAGGTGAAAATCCTCCAGGTAGACCTATAGTGTCGGGGAAAGGTTCCCTGACCGAACCCCTGTCAGTATACTTGGAACATCAGTTAAAACCACTACTAAATTTGGTCAGGGCCAGGCTAAAAGATTCTAATGATTTTCTTTGCCTGATGAATGATTTACAAGTTACTCCCGAGTCTGTTCTCTGTACCTTAGATGTTCAATCTTTGTACATGAATATCCCACATAATGAGGGTATTTTGGCACTTAAACATTGGTTGGAGATATATGGTATGTATTCTTCTAGACATGTTGAGTTTTTGATCACGTTAGTACGACTAGTGTTAGAACATAATGTGTTTTATGTTTGTGGTGATTGTTACCTATAAATGAAGGGAAGGGCCATGGGCACTACATTTGCCCCAATCTATGCAGACTTCTTTATGGAGTATTTAGAATGGCATTTAATATATAGTGAGATGAACTCATTTAAAAAATAATTGACTATGTGGCGTCGCTATCTGGATGATTGTTGGGGTGTATGGTCTGGAACTATTCAGGAATGGTCTGAATTTTTGAAATATCTGAACTCTAATGAGTTTGGACGTAAATTTATTAACAGGATTGAAGTCAATAATATTGTTTTTTTAGATGTTAGAATAACCAAGGCAATAGATGGTAGCATGATAACTTAGTTTTTACAGAAAACCCTTTACAAAAAATGCAATATTAGAAGCTAGTAGCTATCACGCTAAGCATATTACTTCTAATATACCAAGATCACAGTTCCAGAGATTAAGACGCATTTGCTGTGAAGATGCTGGATATAAAACTGAGTTGGAAAAAATGGGTGATAGGTTTGTAAGAAGGGGTTATCAGAGAAATATCATCAAAAGGGAACAAACCAAGGCATTAAGTTATAAAAGAGAGATGTTCCTTAAAAATAGAGAATTGAATGAAGATGAGGAAGATGGGGCTATACAAACTAGTATGAACAATTCAAAAAACAGATTTATTATGAACTATGGTACTAACATCTTTAAAATTAAAGAGGTTGTTGCTAAATATTGGGATGTGTTAAAATCTGATCCTTTTTTTGACCAATTCCTTGATTCCAATTGTTTTTATAGTTATAGACGTGGTGGGAATATTGGGGAATCACTATCATGGTATAAAATGATTGACTGGCCGAAGACTGATGGGCCTAAGGATATACCAAGAGGTAGCAATGCTTGTGGAAATTGTGTTTATTGTAGAGTTGTATCACGTACAAAGTCATTTACATCAATTAATACATCAAAGATTTTTGACATCAGATGTTTAATAACATGTCATACTGAATGAGTAATATATATATGGCTGTCTGCCAATGTGAGTCATTTTATGTCGGACAGACCTCTCGGAGTTTGAAGAATAGAATTGCAGTGCACTTCAGTGACATAAGCTGTAAACATCAAAGAAGTGCACTTTACAAGCATAAACTTGAAGATGTTTCAGCACAATTCCTTTTTGTTGGGATTGATGCAGTGCAAGACAATAGGCTGTCTGACTTGACTAAACATGATATTTTAGATAATAAAGAACGAATGTGGATGGTAAAGCCGGGGGCTTTATATAAACCTGGTCTTAATGACCATTGGTAATACTAGTCCGTTCCTCGTATTTTTGATTTTAAATTGCCTTATACACATTTGTATGTGAGTGTGTGTGTGTGTGTGTGTGTGTGTGTGTGTGTGTGTGTGTGTGTGTGTGTGTATATATACATATATATATATATATATATATATATATATATATATATATATATATATATATATATGTATGTATATATATATATATATATATATATATATACACATATATATATATGTATAGATATATATGTATATATATATATATATATATATATATATATGTGTGTGTGTATGTGTGTGTTTTGTATGTATGTTTGTGTATATTTTATATATGCACATATATACAATTAGTTTTTGTATGTGCCATTTAAGTATATTTTAGTTATGCTTTCTGTTCTTGTGTATGTGCTTTTAATGTATATTTTTTTGGTCTCTGTCCCTTTAATTATAATAGGAGTTTGGTTATTTAAAGGTTTATGGTTTGAATGTCACTTTACACTGATGACGCTAGGAGGCGAAACCGGTCACCAGTCTGTGTTGTAGAAGCTGAATGGCCACTATGGAAGCTGCCTGGATGTTTGTTCTGTTGGATTAAACTGTGGATATACTTATTCAAGTGTGTTTTTTTGGGTCCCTTTTTCCCCTGATATTTTACAGTGTTTTTAACATTTACTTAGCATTTATTTGCAAGTGCTGGATTTTTTTGGACTTTGGACCATGCACCTTTTCTGTGTTTATTTATATATATATATATATATATATATATATATATATATATATATATATATGTATATACATATAGCTTACATTCAAATAATCAGTTAGCACAAAGTCAAAACCAGCAATCCCAAATAGAGGGCACTGAAAACAGACTCAGTCTGACTCACAATATACAACTGCTAAACTTGTTTCCACTGCAGGATCCATGCAAGAGCTTGTTCCAGGATCTACAGTAGTTAGGAGCTTTGGGATTTGATATATTTCATATTTGTGATCATCCAGATTTTCTTGCATTGTAATCAGGATTGCCTGATTTAAAATTATGGTTGTTGAATATGTGATAGTAATCCATATACATACCTTGGAACCTCTTAGTGCAGGAAATCTGGACAAAACCCAATAATAATGACCAATGTTTATGAATAATATCTCTAATCTTCCTATCATCACTGGAATAAGTCAAACCAAAGAAGATGGTATTTCTGTTTTCATCTCTATTATTACCTATTATCATATTATTAACCATTTCAGATAAGGAAAAATATGGTTTCCGAGTAGTAGTCCTACAAAGTTTAACACTTTCATGGACTTCTGTCAATCTCTTTCTTGTTATAACCCCTAGAAATGAAATCAATTTTCATTTTTAAAAGTCACTTCTCAAAATCTTCATTCCTACTATGTAAGCGACTTGTTCGCAAACCTTGACCTTTTAACGTGTTTTTAAAAATGTGTCGTGGATGCATACTCATTCGGTGTACGTAAGTGGGTCTATAACAGTCTTTCCTGTATAAATGAGTGTGAAAAGTATCATCTTCATTCATACTCAATCTAATGTCCAAAAAATCAATAGATGTATTGGAAAATTTATAAGAAAACTTAATAAATGTAGTACTTCAATTCAACTCAAATTGGGTTTCTAATACCATGATGGGAATGGACCCCATTCTTAAGTCAAAGTACGATTAAAGTTCATCAAATTTATATTATTTCACTCTTTGATGTTAGCCAAAAGTGCTCTTCGCAGCACCCGCAATGTGCCCAGTAATGACTCCTTCTGCAATTTGTACGGTGTTACATGAATTGGTAACATAGCTCAATATGATTGTAAATTCTTTTTTATAAGACCATTTGCTCCTTCTACTATTGGAACTGTCTAGGTATCTTTCTTCCACATGGCTCTCATTTCTGCCTGCAGATCAAGGTATTTTATGACTTTGTGTCTCTCTGTACACAAGACGCTGTAGTCATTAGGTGTAGCAATTTCAGTGATCAATGCTGTTTTTGTCTTCTTTTCTTGGACCACTATATCTGGTTTTCTAGCATCGATCTTTTGAACTGTTGGTATCGGGTGATCCCATTTGATATAAGCTTCAGATTCTTTGTGGCTCATGTTTCCAGTGTTTTTCAGCCACTTTGATACCGTAATGTTTGCACTATCTCCAGTGTAATAGTCTTGCCACATTAGTACGCCTTTCAGTATAAGTCCCTCTGCCATTAGTGCATCACAACAGCAACAAGGTGTGTGACTGTTTCCAATTCAGTTTTACAAAACCTACATATGTCTGTTTCTCCCACATGTTCAATGGACTTTGTACACCAGCATGTACGTAGCCCACTATCTTGGGCTGCCAATACTAGCCTTTCATTTCTTGATGTGAATTCACCTCTCCTTA
Source organism: Protopterus annectens (assembly GCF_019279795.1). Taxonomy (NCBI): domain Eukaryota; kingdom Metazoa; phylum Chordata; order Ceratodontiformes; family Protopteridae; genus Protopterus; species Protopterus annectens. The sequence goes on from NC_056736.1 coordinate 419,912,792, forward strand.
ACCATTCCTGCAGTCGTTCTTGATCAACATGAGGATCTCCCAGAAGTTTTCTATACTTGCAACTATATTTATGTTTTTCCACATTTCTTGCCTTCTCATCTGGACCTTCACCTTATATTCTTTCTTTTGTTTTTAGCACATTCAGTTGCTACCTGTTTTTTATCTACTTCTGGTTTGATTTCCATTCCTGCTTGACGTCGATATGCTTCTACTAAATTAAGCAGAACTGTCATCTTAGATTTATTCTCCTCATGTTTCAAAACTTCCACTACATTTGGATCCTGTGAGGTCAGCAGATATGTGTGGAGTACCACGATTGCAGATCTATACATATAATCAATTTCAGGGAGGCCCATCCCTCCTTCGGAACAGGGAATATATAATCTTGGTATACACTGACTTTTATAAATCATTTGGTGAGCATGAAGCATCCTTCTTGTTTTAATATCCAATCTATCCAACACTTTTTGGGGCCAGTCAATCACTCCAAAACGATAAGTTAGGACAGGAAGAGCAAACTGATTTATGGCCTGGATCTTCTTCCTAGATGCTGTTTTCAGGATTAATTTAAGTCTTCTAAAGTACTCCTTACTGAGCTTTATTCGCATTTGTTCATGTTTCATTGCTGATCTTTCATTTCCCAAGTATTTATACACTCCCTCTTGCTCAAGTTCTTTTATTTCACATTCTTGTCCCAAACTGATGTTTTCCTGGTGCTGCAGTTTTCCTTTTTTAAAGGTTGCTGTTGCATATTTATCAAGACCAAATGACATTCCATCATCTGGAAAAGTTTTGGAAACCTGCAGCCGTGCTTTCAGTTCCTCATCTGATGAGCTATACAGTTTTAAATCATCGACAAAGAGAAGATGAGAAGTCATTAGACTTTGTTGTTTTCTAAAAGCCAAATTGTAGCCATGGCCTAAGCTGTTAAGTAAACAGCTTAATGGATTAATGGCAAGGCAGAATAGCAATGGTGACAGTCACTCTGAAATATCCCCCCTTTGGATTTTTATCCCTGGAATAATAATCTGTCCTTTATTATGGCGTAATCACTAAAGCCAATAACTCTGCTGGTGAAGCACTATTCTCTTGCACCATAGCCAAATTATGGAACTCCCTCCCACCCACAATTACCTCCGTACCATCATGCACCCACTTCAAAACTTTACTAAAAGGGCACCTAAAAACATGCTGGCTATGCCCTTGCAACTCCCACTCTTAATATCACCCACCCCATCCAACCACTGCCTTTCTTTCCACTCCACTACCTACCTTGATTATAGCAAGCTCAGATGCTTATAAGCCTAGTACTTATACAGCAGGAACTTCTTATTTTAACATTTGTTAATGTCTGTTATGTACTTCACAGATAAAGATTCTAGTTGTCTACTGATGTACTATGTTCTTCATCTGTAAATATGTTGTAAGTAATTGCTATGTAAATTGTTAATCGCTATGTAATCCAATGTAACTACTGTCTGTTTATTTTAACTGTGGAGCTTTTCTCCCCGGGCCTCTGCTGAAAATGGACCTACGTCCAGTCAGACACTCCCGGTCAACAAATATAAATAAATAAAATAAATAAATTGCAAAGTGGCCTGCCACTGTTTCATGGTTACTGTAATGTAGTCAATCAGTGTAGGGTGTATCTTATACATCTTTAAGCACTCTTTTATCCATGAATGTGGGATACTATTAAAAGCTTTTTTGTAGTCAGTCCATGCCATACTTAGATTCTTCCTCTTCTTATAGTTCTCCACTATAACTTTGTTTAACAACAAATGATCCTTTGTTCCATATGACTTTCATTTATTGCCCTTTTGTTCTACTGCCATAATTGAGTTTTCTTCTAAATGACTATAAACTCTGTCGGCGTCAATTCCTGTGTATAGTTTATACGTTGTCTGAAGACAAGTTATTGGCCTATAATTTTTAGGGTGTGTGAGTGTGTGTGTGTGTGTGTGTGTGTGTGTGTGTGTGTGTGTGTGTGTGTGTGTGTGTGTGTGTGTGTGTGTGCACGTGCACATGTGTATGCATTTGTGTGTTAATTGAGAAACATATAGCATACTCCATTTTCCCAATTAATAAACATTAAATAGTACTTCATTGATTGGAAAACAGAAACAATGATTGCACCACAACACTGTTTTTACAAGTTGCGGATGCTAAAATGTAGTTTTGCACCCCCACCGCCCCTCATATGGGTTCTAGATCCCCACACCCCTGCTACATTATTTATAGATCACTGAACACTGGAGAAAAGGAGAAACTCCCACATTGCCGTTGTTGCCCGGTTTCACATAAATGCACCACAATGTTTTGATTTCCTTGCCGCAAAGACAAGATAGGCAGTAGTTGAGTAGTTTTGCCTGTGACACTAATTTAGGGCCAAAAAAAATGGTACTGGAACAGAAATATGAAAGCAAACTAATGTGGTCTGGTTTCTTTACGCCAGCGTGCCTTAATTTCCAGGTGAACATTTTTTGAATTTTAACCTGCTCCTTATTTAAAGAGAAGGCACGTTCAATACAGCAGAGGTCATGGAGAAGTTTAGATAAGTCTGCATCCTGCATATATGTTTGTAGTGAAGAAAGACTGTCCAAGGCCTGGGACAAGTGGCTTCCAGGACAGGGTAGTGGGACATTCACACTTCCCAAAGAAGGCTGTGGTAGCAGAGAAGCTGGTGTTTAGCTGTGTTATACTAGAGGAACTATGGTAACCAACTTTCGTGTTACATTAAAGGCAGACAGACATTTAACCTTTGTATTGAAGTAGTACTAACTGTTTCCATGAACTCATTCCTGTGGATTTCCAGTTTAGGGAAGAAACTATATTGCAGCAAAACCTTTTTTATTTCATAAGCTAGTTTATTAAATGTGCAGCTTGATTAGACTTTCTCATATACACCTGTTTTAGGTTATAGCTATGTATTTGGCAAACAGAATGAATATTTTGTTATACTGCATGTTCACCTTTTGACATTTTTTCTTTGCATATTTACTTAGCAGCAATAAATTTGTTTTAAGTTTTAAGACATTCCTGCCTGGGGCACATATTCAGTGAGTTCAATCATGTCTCTCTTCATATAGTCCAGGGAGGTACGTTTCAAGTCATTCACACCAACATGGACTATGACAGAGTCATAACAGTACCTGTTGTTGAGAGACTTGAGTGAGTGTGTGATAATTTCGCCCAGTCTGTTTTTTTCTACCTGTACTGATCTTTTCTAAGACAAACTAGGCAAGATCCCAGTTGTGTACTCCATGAAGTTAGACCCTGAAGTCAGTCCAATTGTCAGACCAGCCTGGAAAGCTTCAGTAGCTATGTAGAACAGAGTCAAGGCCGAGCTAGATAAAATGGTGCAGCAAGGTGTGATTTGTCCAGTTGATGACCCAACTGAATGGGTATCTTCCATGGTAGTAACCCATAAGAAAAGTTCAGATGATATTAGAATATGTATTGATCCAAGAGATTTGAACAAAGCACTGAAAAGGCCTCATCATCCAATGCTTACAGTTGAAGAAGTCGCTGCCCTTATGCCAAATGCCCCTGTTTTTCTGTTTTGTATGCAGAGTTCATTTTGGGAAATTTTGTTTGACCAAAAATCCTCATTGCTAACCATTTTTAGTACTCCTTTTGATAGGTACAGATTTTTGAGAATGCCATTTGGGATAAATTCTGCCAGTGAAGTCTTCTAGCACGCCATGGAACAATTTTTTCTGGTTATCCGTGTGCAATTTTAGTAGCTGATATTCTAGTAGGAGGGAATGGTGAACCTGAACATGACAGAAACCTCAAGAAAATTCTACAGAGAGTATGTGAAGTGAATCTTAAGCTGTAAGGTCAGTTGGCACGATGCCAAGGTAATCCTATGGGCTAGGCTTGTAAAGGCTCCAGGGCCATTAGCCTCATACACACCTATGAATCCTATAAAAGAGTAAAAAGTATTACTTCATTTTGGAAGAAACTGTGTGCACTTACTATCTAAAACATGAAATCTGGAGGAGATAGCAGGCAGCTAATAATTCATGATTCCACCATGAGCAGCCTTCTGAGAGGTCTTGTACCTGATTTAAGCAGCAAGTCACTAGGGGCCATCCAGAGGTGTACTTATCCTGGGGATTTACGATGACTAAAGTTAACAACTTCTTTAGGTGATTGCTATTCCTACTGCCACCAAAGGGATAGTGGTGGTAGTAAAGTCCAAGTCACAGCTAAAAGCTGTATCCCCACTGAAGATACTCAGCAGCACAGAGGATTTGGAAGCCTAATTGGTCATCTTTGAAAAAATAGCTGTCCAGAAACATTGAAATCATATCAAATTGGCAGGAATCCTAGCACAGCACCAGCCAGGGAAGTCCTTCTTTGCTTACATGGCCATTCCCAGCTGGGACTATAGCAACTTTGAAAAAGTAATCAAAAAGTCTGTTAGTAAGTGCAGGGGTCACCTCAGAAACCCAGGCCACGAAGTTTCATGAATGAACATTCATAGACGTAAAACAGTCAGGGCACAGTTCTTTGAATTTAAACTGGTACTGCAGTAGAGACATTAAAGCAGAGGAATGAGATCTGACCCTGTAAGCCAGCATGCCCAAATTTCCAGGTGAGAATATTTCAAAGTATTAATCTGCCCCTGTTTAAGGAGAATGTAGATGAAATGTAATATAATCTGTTGGGGAAGTCCAGAGAGTTTAGACTGCTTACTTGTGAACGTATTTGTGCTGAAGAGAGAGAGAGAGAGAGAGAGAGAGACCCTGTGCCAGGGAGGGCTGTGGTAATAGAGAACCTGGATGTTACCTCTATTGTACTGGAAGAACTTTGGACTGAACTTTTTGTTGTACTGCATTAGCCT